>NW_009699872.1:155773-242436 GCF_000703405.1 Apaloderma vittatum
ATTTTATCAAGGGCAAGCACTTAGCCATCCAGCCATTTGTCACTCTTCAGTGCTTGTTGTGATCTGCCCAGAAAAACTGAGAAGAAGGAGAACTAGGTGGAAAGTTGGGACAAAAATATATAAGGAGCTGGAAAGAGGGCTGCCTGCCAAAATCTGCGGTGTTAGAGTTGGCCCCCAGCTTTGCTCCTTGCTTGTCTTGGCTCTCTAGTTGCAAGACAAATATATTTGTTTTACTGTTGTTTGTGAAATCTGGCTGGCTGCGGAGCAAATGGTGCTGAGCAGTAGGGAGACTTCATCTCGTGAGTCATCTGTGAGTGGGGAGCAGGACGAGAGGGTGATGATTTAGGTCATGCAGGCTGGGCCGCAGGGTTTTCCATGTTCTCTTTCATAAGCACTTCATTAGTAAGAAGTGGCCGCTGGGCAAAGCCTTCTCTTCTGCAGGTTGGGGGTGCAATGCTTTGCTGGCATGGGGCTGGCTGAGAGAGCAGGGAATTTGGGCTGAACATGCTGTCCCGAGGGAAAGCGGGTTTGGGGAGTAGGAGGAAGAACGGTCGGTCGGTGGTTACTGTATCCTAATTCAGGAGATGAAGTCTCCTCGAAGCAGCAAAGGGCTGAATTCAGTCCCCAAGCCTTGTTCTTTATCTCCGTAACAGAAATCATGCCAATGCCCAGCTCACCAGAGCACTTCGAGAATAAATCCACTGAGGACTCGGAATTGCTCAGATAAATACCTGCGAGAGCACAGGGAGGCATTTGTGCTTGTATGAGGGATAAGTGCTTTATTAGTAATGACCCGGAAAGGACAGAGCTACTTGCAGGTATAGTAAGCACAAGCAAGTTCCTCCTGTAGTTGACAGACTCTTCGTATAAATCATTTGTGGAATAAATGACACAAGAGAATTCATGCTTCCTAGAGGAGAAGGAAAGAAGTCTCTGCTGAGCTTAATAAAAATGAGAATTTGGTAATGGATAATATGAGTCCAGAGGGGTCACAGTCTGGCTGACAGGAGCTGTAAGGCCACAGATGAAGTAGGTGCCCGAGTTGGTTGCAGCAATATACAGGAGATTATTGAAGAAAGATGCATCCTGGGAATCTCCCCTACAGAACAGCAAGATCTGGAATAGCTGTAACTGGGTTTGCATAGCACAATTCAAGGAAATTATTGCAGCAAAAGCTGTGTATTTGACATCATGCCTCAAAAACATCCATGTTGGCTTCCAGGATTCGCTTTCCTTGGACTTTCGAAGGTCCCTGCAAAACAGGGCAGGAGGAGCCGACCCTGTGCTGGGACAGCACAGAGGGGCCCGGGAGCCAGGGGCCGCACTCTCAGTGTGGGAGAGAGTCTCCAACTTGTGCTTCCAGCCACATGCTCCCTTCTCTTCCAGCCACTAGTGTATGTGCTCGTAACTGCTCCAGAGAGCTCAACCAGCCAAAAGCTAGCATGATTAAAAAAAAATAATAAAAACTAATTTCTTTTGGGCTGATTTCCTGAATTGTCTCACTACTTAGTTATAAAGGTACTGGTGCAAGGGAGAAGGTGGGAACATATGGCTGGGGGCAAAGGGAGGAGTGGGAATTTGTTAGCTTATAAGTTCCATCAGCTAAAGCTGCCGTGGGATTGTCACGTCTGGACTATTACAGCTCTGTCTCCTTGAAATGGAAGAAATGCATCAAGCCGAGGTCAGGAGTTCCTTTCACGTGTGGCAGCACACAGACGGCCCCTGCTCTGTGGTGCCGCTCTGTCTAGTCCTTCCTCCTGCGTCAGCGCGATCAGCATGCTTTCTGCATGGGGTGTTTCAGTAAAGGAGCATCGGAGGCAGCGCCCTTCTCACATTCTTCCAAAAATGCGATTGGCCAGACAGCGACGAGTAACCGCTGCTGCAGTGCAGTGCCCGCACCTAGAAGAGGTACAGGAACGTACCTGGACAGGTGCTGTTTGTGAGAAAGCATGAATTTTAGGTCATTAAACCACCAAGCCTCCGGATGTTGTAAAGCTGAGGTCAGGAAGTAGCTGTAAATTGAGTGACTGGAAAAGAAACCCCGTTAGCTGCTTGCTGTTTTTCTGGAGCTCCTGCACGGAGGTCATGCAGATGTTGGTCACAGCAAAGGGCCTCCAAGCTGGTGCAGTTCAGCTCAGTCAGTACTGGCTGTCACTCTCCTGCAGTGATGTTCCCTGACACTTACCTTTAACCATAGAAAGAAATTATTTGAGAAGAGACCTCTCTTCTACATAGCTGGTTTTTGCCACCATTATAATAGTCAGCCTTCTTCTGTTAGTCTTAATTCCTCCTGCTTTCCAGAATTCACATTCTTCAGGCATATAACAACTGCTACCAGTTATTTTCCTCACTGTGATCGTTGCAGAGCCAAGTTACACATGTCATGTTTTAGAAATTCTCTTTTAACAATACGTTACTTCAACTGCAGGAATAAGTTGAGGTTTTTTTTCTTTCAACAAATTTCATACTGTCTAAAAGACAGGTCAGTGTACAGAATTAAAAGGTGCTGTTCTCTCTGTTCTCGGTGCAGTTATGGTTTGTCTGTATCCAGCCAAAGCTCAGCGTGTGCAGGCATTCTGCCTCGTCATGCTGCGTACCCCTGCCTGGATTCCTGTTTTCCCTCACCACCTTGGACTCTGTGTGCAAGATGTGCTCATAGTTCTTGAGAGACAAAATCAGGACCTGCTACCTCTGGCACTACTTGGCTGTGTGACTGTTGGTAAGGTGCTTGCTGACCTGGTAGTCTCACAGCTAAGCCCAGGGGTTTGCAATTCAGGAAGCAAACTTCCACTATTACCCTGAAAACAGAAGCATAGAAGGCACTAATTTGGAGAGATCTTCAAGTGTAATTTTTATATGCCGTCTTGCTGCCAAGATATCTTGCCAGTCAGGCGGTAGTGGCATGGCTTTTAACTTCTCTGTATACAGACGGGATGACTTAACCTTTTCCTCTTCATCCCTGACCGAAAGAAAAAGCTGGAGATTTGACTAGATGTTTTGCAGATTGATAGCTCGTACTATGGGGAAGCAGCGTGTGGTCCTTGAAGAAAGCAACGTCATCTCCAACTCTTGGGGATGGCAGTGGGAGAAGATGACTCGGGTGGTGGTGATGGGAAGGCAGCAACGGAGAGGAGGAAGAGGTGGAGACACGGGGACCTGGAATTGCGCAGGGTTGGCTGGACAGAGGGGTGATGGGGGAAGGTTTGGGATATGCGCCACCGAGTAAGAGTCAAAGTCTGCCAAGCCAGTTACGGCGGCTCGAGCGGCTCCTTGGTCGTGCGGTGCGAGGAGGAAGCTGGGGCGGGCCCAGGCCTCCTTAATCCAAAGAAATTACAGCAATTCAGCAACATCGGTTGCTGAGTACACGTAGTTAAGCTGGTGTAGTCTGTTAGCATGAACGCTCAAATTGGCTTAAGAGTGGCTGCTACAGATCAAATGTGCTGGAACCAGCTAATTTGAGAGTGTCCATGCAAGGGGTTTATGCCATCATCAATTTAAACGCCTGTAGGTGCATTAGTGTGGTGGTTGATTGCAGACTAGCAGGCAGAGCAACTGGTAAAAGGCTTGAAGAGGAATTTTCTGCTGAAACAGTGTGTAAAACTACTAAAATTAATAAAATCTCTTTTATTTGTAGCAAAAAATTGTGGTATCATCTCACAGGGACTTGATCCTTCTGGGTAAAGAAAGGATCTTTTTTTTTTTTTTTGAAGGGAAGAACAGGGAAAGGTCATAATTTTTGTACTTTATGCTTCTATCTCCTAAAATCTTTCTGAAACATTCTCTCAAAAATACAAGTCTTGAGACTCTGAGAAATAGGTTTGGATCTGGATGAGTCAGGTGTCCCAGCACGTGGCATCATAGTCTAAAATGAAAACTTAAGTGTAATATTTCCGCACACACAAGTGGTTGACATCCCTCAAGGTTGCTATCGTGCCTGACTAAAGTTGGGGTTTTATGCAATATATTTCTTTCTTCCTCCACTTGAAAATCTTTTCCCTTTCTCCCCATACTCCATGGTGTTACTGTGCTTCCCTAACTACAATTAAAATGTTGACACCTGGCTTGGCTCTGCAGATTAGGATTTGATTTTCTGTAATTATATGTTATCGCTCACATTCAGTAGCAATTTTACCTTCTGTACAGTATGATAACACTTATTAATTCAATAAAAGAAATCAATTCACAGGCAATTTCAAAATGTAACACCTTGGTAACTGAGTACTAACCAATCAGATTATGCATCTGACATTGTGCCTTGTCATTTAATCAGTAATGGGTGATTGCAAAAGCAGATATATGTCAGATGTTAATTAAGAATAACACAGTTTGGGCCCATAAGTTAGCAGTGCCTGTTTTGTTATGATGGTGTGCTGAGTATAGCTAATATTTGACTTGCACTTAAGCATTATTTACAGTAAATGGAAGGATAAGGATATTTATTCTGTCTCTGTGTTCCGACAGATGTATTAAATTTTCTTTTTAATCAGTGGAACATACTGAGTGTTAATGGACTGCCGCACAGTATGTGTCTGTGTATGTGGGATGTGGAGGTGGTTTTGTTGGGAGTGAACATGCTCCGTGTTATCTTCTAGAAAGTTATATAGTCTTCCTTTCCCGTGTCTTTTTTTATCTTCTCCAAGTGTTTTACTTGGCATCTGCCAGTCAACTCTTTCCATCAGGTTATTGTTATAGCGTTGAGAAATAAACGTGGAAGCTGTGGGTATGAGCCACCTCCAAATCTGCTGAAACCCTGCTCGTCCCTTGCAACAGGTGCCGGGTGAATTGTGCTCTCCTTCACCAGTGACCCTGGGCTGGTGACTGGTGCCACCTTTCACTCCATTTCCACCTGGCATTTTCTGCCTTTTGGGATGTCTTCAAACTCTTGCCTCATGGCCGCTCGCTCGGCTTAAACGGGGACTTGTCGCCCTCCTTGCTTTGGGGTCCCTGTGCTTGGGATTGACAACATGGTCTCTCAGGTCTCCTTGACGGGCACACGGGGCCACCAACTCCCAGCACTGTCACTGGCCGTGAAGGACATGCGGGACCTGGCCCTTCATTTTGTATCTTAACTCTAAAGATCCATTTATTCTGTGTGATTAGGACCTATTAGTCCAGTTAAATTGAGAACAGGTAAAATATGCCTGAAACCGACGTTGCAGCTTAGCCAAATGTTATCGTGCTAACACAACCTTCCTTTCTGATTTGTAATTAAGTTAGATCCAAGGCCACCAGCTATTAAACTCTGCAAAGCAAACGTCTAAGATGCAAGGAATCTCCAATAAAATTATAAACTTCAATTAGACAGCACCAGCCCAGGGTCCTAAGCTTTCATTGGACACTTACCTAATTTTATTATAACAGCAGCATCCTAAATGAGCAGCTCTGGGGCATAGTCTATTCATTTAACAGTCTGCATATTCATTAAACTTCACAAATTGGCATCAGAGTTTTGTTCTTAGCCATTTATTCATTGAAAGAGGGAGTCACGTTCAGCATTAGATCACTTGTATTTACTGTTTGGTAAACCATTTTCTTTCAGAGCTTGTCTAAAATGTGTTAATTCCTACAAGCTGGGGTAAATTTTCACGTTAAAGTGGTTCACTAATGGCTGATAAAGCAACATGGAGCTTGTAAAACCATTTGCTGTGAAAATTCAGCAAGGAAAGTGCTGTCTCTTGCCTCAAGATATCATTGATTTCAGGGAGGTGGAAGGAGTGCAGGTAGAGATGGCAGCCGTGGAGGTTTCCTACTTTTTTGACATTAGTCTCTTTTACCCTCCTTCCATTTTACCAACATACGAATGCAACATTAGTTTTCTTGCCTTTATTTTATCTTGAAATCATACTTAGATATTACAACTTTTTCTCAAATTGTGGTTTCCCAGAAGAAAAAGATGCTTCAAAATAGTGTTATTTTGTGTACTTCTATCATGATTTCATACTCAGTATTCCTGGATGGGTACTTGTTTTGGCTATTCCTCTCATTATTGTCCCTCGGTACAGTTGAACTACGTCACAATTTCAGTGATTTAAGCGGAGCTCTGACAACTCGTGTCCTGTTGTGTCAATCTTGGCCCGTTCCTTGAGTGTAGCTTTCTCTTCTAAGGAATCAGAGTGTTTATTTTCAGTTGTTACTGCTCCTACTGAATAGGAAGATGATCTGTAACTTGAGGGGATCGTCACTGAGCACCAACTAAATAAGTGTAAAACTGAGCATCGTCCAGAGATAGTGGGCAGGGCAGGGTCAATCACTGACCCAACACCTGCACTGGGGGAGCACCAGAAATGGTCAGTAGGGATTTGCTTCCTCCTCTGAAGTGCTGCCTGGGCGCAAAGCATAACCCCGGTGTTTTCATGGCAGAGTGTAATTGGTAGATAAGCTGATACCGAAAACAATGTGGAACTACTGAAATTAGGTCAAGCTGGTTTGTCAGTGATACGGGAGATTTCTATTTATCCTTTAAAAAAAAGATTAATAATGGGATTCTCTGCATGTTTGTGCGTACTGAAGGAGAAGCAAATCATGGGCTGCGGGGTTGGATCAAGCTGGGACAGAACGGTGATTTTTAAAAGGCAACGCTGGCAGAAGCAGTGAAAATGTTATGAATGCACAAGTAACCTCATGTCACACAGGGATTATTCCTTTAATGTGTTTATGCCTTTATCAAGGATGGAATGGCTTTGTTGCCTAGCTATGTAGCATTAACTTGCTACTATCTGAGAAATAATACCCATTAGTAAGTTCTGACTTCTGTATTTATTTCCCGTGTTCCTTATCTGGTGTGAGTTGATATAAATCCTTCTCCCACCAAATCAGAACATGGATGAGTTTCCTCTGGTGAAAACTGATATTGTAGCTCGTCCTTTCGCTCTCAGGGCCTTATGGGTTTAACATCAGTGGTTTGACCTCTTCCCGTTCAAAGGATAATGTGAGCATTGCTATCTGTAGAGATGCATGATGACAGAGTAATCATACTTCGCACTGAAGATTACTGTGCTTTTGGCAGGCACAGATAAACTCAGCCTCACAAACTAAGCATAACGATGTTATGTATAACTGCTTTCTATTTAAGACAAAAAGAGAGCAGGGAGAGGAAGGCAGTAGTAGAGATGAATGTGCCTAAGGTCAGAGCTAGGGGCAGAACTTGACTCTGAGCCGTGTCTGCTAGCCCCTGTGCTGTCCTGTCCGCTGGAAAACCATCTTGTGTTTTGCTGGATAAGCAGATGTCCTGGAGAATTAGGGATCAGTGTCATGGGTCTGATGGCAAGAGTCCAATCTGCTCTTTGACCTGAAGGCTTTGCCTCTGTTATGTCTCCAGATGTGTACTTTCCTGCCCAGGGATTTCATGGAAGTGATTGCTAGACTTTGAGATGAGTGAACCTCCTCAAGGTGAGTGAGTAGGTTTATGCTGCCGCTCTTGCAACTGGTCACTGATCCAGTCTTCCTAAAGCTACGAGGTGAAAAACATAAGAATTAGAGAGCTGAGAGTCTTCACCCAGCAGGACCTACACATTGCAGTGAAACTGGAACTCAAAGACATTTAGAAAACACTTCTAAGTGCATGTGTTCCTTTCATATATTTAAATTTGACTACCACATATCCCAAGTTTTATCTTGGTAGTTCTGTGGCCACTCAAAAGGTTCACTAGTCTGGGAAACTGTTTGTCAGTAGTGGTTATACTGATTTAAATAACACATGTAATCAGTTAGAAGGCAAGTAAAACTTCGACCTGTAATAAGCTCTGCACTTCAACAAAGAACATTTCAAGACTTCAGCATTCTCAAATAGATTTGGAAGGATACAATATAGATCTTAAAATGCGTGGCTGATTTAGCTGAACCTGTGATATTAGAGATGGATAAATCCAGAAATAAGCTCTCACTTTCAAGGTCATTATTTCTCAGTTCTAGGTCATTTGATATATTTGCCAGCTTACTGCAGGCTCTGAGAGCTGAGTAGCTGCTTATCCATAGTAACAGTTTTACTTACCCCACCCAGTATTGCTACTGATGGTAGAGTAAAAGCTGTCTTTCAGCTGCCATGTAGGGGCATGGAGACACTTAACGGCAAAACTGGAATCTCTTTCTGTTGAAGCATGAGCTTTGCCAAAGAATACTGTAAACTTTTACCACACTACTTCAAGTGTGGCTCTTCATCGCCTGGGTTCTCTGTGGGAAATCAGATGTCCGTCACAGCGCTGAAGGGCTTCATTCTAAGGCAATCTGTGGGTCTCCTGAGCAGATGGGAGAAAGCTGGGTTCAATGAAAACCATATTGTGAAAGGTGGTCATTGACCTACTCCATGCATGTTTCCTGAATTTATTTAGGAGGATGTTTACGAGAAGAGGGAAAGGACCTGAAATTGTAAGTTGTCATCCTGGGAACATAATCATTGGAGGGCTGCTTGCTTTAAGGGAGCTGTACTCCAGAATTTGTCAAATAATTAAAGTTAGTCCTTAAAATACTGACCATCACATAACTATTCCTGTCTCAGCCGTGCAAGGAATAGCTGCCTCCTGCCTTTCTGCCAGCACCCCTTCTTCCCTTTCACATGCCCGTCCTGCTGTGCTCTGCAGCACTGTGTCCTTCCTGGGATCCCACGTGGTACTGAGAAGATACAGGGATTCTGGACGACCTGGGGGAAAATGCCTGGGGATGAGGAGCTGTATGGCGCTTGGCAGGTCACAGTAGTGTTACATGATGGATCATTTGCTGTGAAAGTACTGCAGAAGCTGACCCCTACTTCAGTCTCACTTAAGTCTTCACAGTGAGGCTTCTGGATGTCTTAAGCGATGGGTAAACCTGGTGCTGGTCCTCTGCACAGGGCTGTAGTTAATCCCAAAAGTGTGTTCCAGGTTGTTGCTCTCACCAGAAATGGAGAGAGGAAGCAATTTTGTGGGAAGATGGGAGGAAGCTCTGTGTTCCCCCGTGTGACAGCAGCCCTGCGGTTTCCGGGCCGCGAGGGGAAGGAAGAAGGGTGGTGGCTAGAGGAGGAGTTGAGGAGAGCAGCAGCAAAGTTAAATCACTTCAGCTCTGCTTAGGGCTGTAGCTAAAACTGTCAGAGATTTGAAGTTCATATGACCAATCTGAGATGCTCTCCTGCCAAATTTTGTGAAGAAAACCAGAGCAGATGATGTCAAGGCTCTCTTACAGATGTCCCCTGCACAACCACCACCATTCCTGGATTGATCGTAAGGAATTAAAGAGCCTCCACAGCGGCTGAGCAGGGGTGTGCGTCATTCACAGTGCCATGAGCTGCTTACGTGGTTTATGTTTCCATGGTATATCAGGAACAAAGAAGCCCGGGTACAAAGCCTGTTTGAAAATTGATCCTCAGTGAAATGGGAGTTTACAAATGTGGCGTGTTCTTCTGAAAAATAAAATTGAGCTTTACCCATATTACTATTAAAGTATAAAGCTTTAATTATGCCCTAAATCCACTCCTTTAGCTGGGGGGCTCACATGATTAGCAGAAAGGAAAAAAAAAAAAAGGCATCTGGAGAGGCTGTGTGGTGCCGTGTTTTCCCATATGTGAAATTTTATATAGTACAAATTATTAAACACCAAACCTCCAGAGAAAGATTGTAATGAAAAATTTAGCATTCCCCCATCAGGCTGCGGCTAATTTGCCTTCTGACTAGATCTGAAAGAATGCGGGGCTGTGCTGGGGGTAATCCTTGATGAGTAGCTGGCAAGAGGAAACAAGGAGTATTATAATATAGTGCAACAGAGCAGCAGTGTGACATTTCTGTGGACAGCCTCATCAAGAGACACTTGAAGTAAAAATAAAGAAAAAAGAAATCGCTGTTTTCAGTCAAGGTCTGTGGGAACATATCTTGGTTTTCTATTTTTATTTTGGCCTCAAGCTCCCAGTTTTCATCTTCCAACGCTTCTTTGTAATGAAGATGTACAGGAGAGAGGAGTCCTGGAACGGCTGCTCTCTGACTTGTACGCTGGGCGGTCCTGACTTGTTCATGTGTGTAGCCATATGCACATCTCTCTCACATGGTCTTGCACCTTCTTCCTACCCTTCTGCCACTCACACCTGTTCCCCAGCTTGGGAGATGCTGCCTGCAGCCCACCCCACTCCCACTCTGGAAAGTTCAGCCGTGTAACCCGGGGGGCTGCAGACGTGACCGTACGAGCGGCTGCTCAGGAACCTGCGCTGCAGCGGGCGTTGGCATGGCCGGGCGGCGGGGTCCCCCCTTCCCAGCCCCCCGCGCTCTCAGTGCAGAAATGTGGGAGAAGGGGCGATTTCTGGCTTGTGAGAGCTGCATTTTAAGTATTTGCACAGATGGGATGCTCCTCTGAAATACAGCAGCAAGCCTTGGCTGAGAGGCATGTCAAATCCCCGCTCCTGCGCAGATCCAGGCAACTGCTTGTCCTGACTTCAGATGCCAGTGGCCCACTCTAGTTGCAGGGACAGTTCCCCAGGAGGTTGTGATGGGTTTTATAGAAATATGTGGCAAATGGTGTCCCTCTGTCTGTTTTATAGTTGTGTGTAGAAGAACATTAGGTAGCGTTTTCTTTAAAATTGTTTATGAAGTTTCCCTTTTTTTCCCCCATTGTTTTTTTGTCTTCTTTTTTTGCCCTCTTCTTCGTTAAGTTTGGCCCTGCGGAATTTTAAAGGCGTGTTATCAGCTTGCTGGGTCAAGCAAAATGATGCTAAAGCTAGCCTGATGTGACCGGAGGCACCCACTGTGTGATTCTCGGTGATTAACCATTGTTACATTGTGCTAGGTGCTCATTACAATTAAATTCTTCCTTGCCAGAGCAGCCTGCGTCATCGCCATTGTCGCTGTAGGAGAACTGATGCTGGTGCTGCAATAGACTGGGTACTCTGGGGGCACCTGCCTTTTTCTGGACTTTTTTCCCTGTTTCTTGCTAACAAAAGAAAGGCCTCGTGTGACCCTGTGTACAGTTTATAATGTCTTGTCATATCTGGAATGCGAATTTATCAACAGGGAAGTAACATCACATGTAGTGTATCCAAAAAGCCCCTAAATCCCAAATTTCCTGGAAGAACTTCTCCCACTGTCGATAAGTTCATATTTGCCCCTACAAGCCAGGCATTGGTTTTGCTTGGATACTTCAGAAGGAAAAGACCGGAGGCGCAAAAACCCCTTTCCACACTGAGTCAATCTGAAATCCAGATTTTACAGTCTAAGTCCAAGAAAACTCAGCACCAGCAGATTGCACTTGGCCCCTGCCTGGCAGGGTGTTGATTAATAATTTGAACCTGCAAATCCTCTTTCAACTTCTGTGAAATCTAAATTGTCCATCTGAGGCTTGCTTCTTTCAAAACAATTCTACTGTGATTTTCACTGCTAGCATAATTCTTTGTAAAATAGATAACCCTGTCAGTGGCAAAGCTGCGCTGCACACCTGGAAGGCAGCACAGCTGCCTGAGTGCTGGCGTACAAATGTGGAGAGCAGGCAATAACTGGCGAAGATCAGAATTCAGACTGAGTTCAGCTCAGCCATATCCAGCTATGTGCCGCTTCCTTTGCGCTGTTCCATCTATATTTGTCTGTTTCCGGAGATTTCGTTATCTTTTTTAAAGGCTGAAGGGTAAAACACAAGAGATTGGAATCTCGATGCCTGTAGGAGCCAAGGTACCCTGAGGCACTGCAGAAAATCTCCGTTTTAGGACAGATAACACGTCCTCAGGGCAGTCACTGTTTGATCATTCTCATGCCGCTGCATTCTCCCTGTGGGCAGGAGGACCTGGGTTTTGGGGGATAAACCAGCAGAGGTTTCTGTGAGAGGAGTTATGGCCTTTCCCACAGGTGGGCTGTGGGGTAGGAACGTGCTGGTCCCAGTGGACAGTTTCTAGGAAGGGCAATACCAAGTGTTGACAAACGTGGCAGTTGGTGAACTTCTCTCGTTAGGAGGTGCTGTCATGTTTTATGCTTAGCTATTCTGTTTCCATTTTGGCTCCTTTTTACAGTTTCAGGAAAAGTATATAATTTTACTCTTGCATCAGTGCAAATCCATAGTAATTCTATTAATGAAAGGGGAAAAAAAACCCCACCACACCTGGTTTTAGAAACTGTGAGGTAAAAGAATCACCTCTGGTGTTTCTGAAAACAGACCTTGTTTGCTCAGTAATTCAATATTGCTCTGTCATCTCAGTAATGAGAGTTCAGCTCGTAATGGCAACACATTACAAAAAAGGCTGTACAGTTTAAATGTGTTGTAAATCCAACTAATAAGTATAAATTGATTTTTAAGGGGAAAAAATGTGCACAAAACTAGTCTTTTACCATATGTTTCAACGCTGCCAGAAACCTTACTTGAATGGTTATTTCAATGTGCTTTACCTATTGTGTTGCAAACTTTTTCAGAGTCTGTCAAGTTGTACTAAAGGGTTTAAAATACAGATGGTGGTAAAATCCCCAGTGGAAAACAGACTTCTATTTCAAACTTCAGTTCTGTTTTTTTCTCTTCTAGTTCATAGCAGATTTTGACAGATCAGAAGAAATATTCACAGCTTGATGCAGCTGGATTCTCCTTTGGCAGGAGCAGAAACATCTGGCCTCAAAACAGTGCATTTTACCAAAGGGCCAAAATACATGCACATGCATCTGTTGTGCTAATCTATTTTCCTGTGAACTCAGATGTTAATTGCTTTGTTTTGCCGAGACAACGACGTTGGTTCAGTGAATAAGATTGTTTCCTTTAGCCCTCTGTTAAGTGTTTCCTTTAGCAGTAATATTGTTTGAAATAGGAAACTCTCAGGTACGTTGTGAAAAGGAGTAAGATGAAGTGTTTTGAGCTGGGATATTTATAGTGCAATGGTGTCTAGGTGTGTACTGTTAGAATTTGCATGTCGACTGAGACAACTATTAGCACAAAAACTCCATATGAGACCAGTTTGACATCTCTAGGAGACATGTTCAATTCTTGCAGCATAGTTTTAGAGGCTTTTGCCATTCCCACTTGCTAGTTCTAGTGTCCTCTTGCTGCTCGTCCACAGGCAGCAACAAGGGAATGTTAAAGATCTGAATAATTACCTGGTTATCTGGCTCCACCCATGGTTTGCCTTGGTGGATTTTGTTATTTGGAGCTTTGTTCCTTCTCCCATGCTTGCTCTTAAAGAAAGAGCTATGGTTCAGAGAAGTCCTTTTGCTGTCTTTTGGTCTCTGGATTGAGTGAGTTTTCAGTTTTGTTTCCTCTGGTTACAGCAGATCTGGGCCCCACTGCTGCTTGTAAAGATCCCGTGGTGTGACAGTCCTTGGTCATTTCCCAGATCTGTATCCAGGGTACTTTGAAGCCTCTTGCCTTCGGGCAGCACTCAGGTGCTTTCTGCCCAAAATCAAACCTCGCTGTCAGATGTATCAAGAGCAGTCCTGAACCCCTTTGCATCTTCCCGGCGCTCCCTTAGCCCTAAGGTTGCAGGAAATACACAGTTAGTGCCGAGCCACTCTTGCGCTGCGCGTCGTGAGAGCACGCTATAGACCAGCAAGAAGTGTCTTCCTCCACCACAGATTGAAGCCATCTATGTTATGTAGGAAGCAGGTAGGGCAGGCTCCCAGTCCATTTTTACAGAGCTTTCTGTGCTTTCATGACTTCCTTGCATCTTTGGGTAATGCACTGTGTCCCTTGGTGATAGCACGTGTCAACCAGCTATTTCACAGAGCTCTGGGCTGAGCCTAACGGCACTGCTGCCTTCTAAAGAGCTGCTTCCCAGTCTGCAGCTGTGAATGTTAATCTCAAAGTTCAGTGATCATTAGCTAACATAATTGTCACCCCTCTTTAGTTACTCAGAACTGAAAATTACCAAAGGGCTTCACCTTAGTTGCTTTGGCTGTAATTATTCTTAGATTTTTGTTTTCTTCGGGATGTCGAACAGCAAACAGGATGTCCCCTGGGCATTTAGAGGAAATTGCTTCTGTTGCTTCTGTGGAGCTGGCTGGGCTTGCTTTCGTAGTTATAACATTGTTTTTTCAAATCAAAAAACTTGCAGTGGTGGTGTAGGATCCCATGGCCTTACTGAAAGTTTCCTTGACAACACTTAATTTCTTGACTGATCGCAAGACAGCAGTGATATTTCAGACTGCCTCTGCTTCAGATACAGAGAGCCAGGGACCTGTCCTCCAGACAGTGTAAGGTTTGTTCTGATTTTTGCCAGAGTGGCTTGGTTCATCTGCTAGTGTGGGGAGCCTGGAAAAAATGGCTCCGGTTTTTGTTGGGACTTTACTGAAGCAGTTGCGGTTAGCTTTCCTTTGCCTGTGGGTGACAAGGGACAGTTGGCTGGGGGAAAGGGAAAGGCCAGGTCCCAAGAAGTCCAGACAGTGCAAGTGGGGGCTGGTAGAGTTTGAACAAGCAATAAAACCAAATCATAAGTCTGACTAGAACACGCTCGAAGGTGGAAATAAAATATTCATGGTGGTGTGGGGGTGTTGTCTCTCCTTTGCTAAATTCACATCATGCCCCAGCTTGTGCCAACAACCCATCGGTTCCCACTGCATTGGAGTGGTGGTTCTCTTGCCTTTAATGCCAGCTTTTCCCCAGCTGCTGCTACGCTGGAGCCTTGCTCCTGGGTTTTACGGGATCTCTGGATATAATAGCCACATAACTGTGGGCTGGTTTGCAGAACAGCTGAAAACATGTGAGATTGGGCCTGGTCTCCTGTGATTTCAACTATGCCGTTGTAGCTTAACCCTACACCAGCGCTAGACAAAAAACCTGGTCGGGTCTCTGTTTGGCATCTCATTCTGCTCCGTGTGAGCTCCCTGTTCAGATGAACTGGGGCCGGGGTGTGACCGTCGTGCTGAGGGGAGGGTGTGAGCTCACAGCTGGGGCTTTGTCTGCTCAGCACTGTGATCTTTGACAGCAGTTTCTGCAAAATTTGTCATTCCCTGGGCAGTCTTTGTATTTATTTATTTACTTTGTTTCTTTTCTCTTTTTTTTTTCACTTTATTAATTGCATGTGTGACTTTATCTGGAAAAAATCGCATGCAATTTATGCATGGCTACAGTAGCATATGTTTTGTATATCGGGTTTGTAGGGATGGTACTGATTCCTGAACTAATTTGAACAGCAAATTGTTGTTGTATCTGCACACAGTATGTCTCTTCTTTTTTTAACATGTATTATGTGACACACATCTGGTGGTGTTTTAATTGTGTTCTCGTGGTGCCTCAGAGTCCTAGTAATGAATTTGAAACTCTACTGTACTAAACATGGGGTTTTCACATGAGAGGCTTGGAGGGTTTGAGGGAATCGTTGAGAGAGAACGTGGATGCTTTTGTCTCTGCCTTGAGCAGGGTGTGCAGGTTGCCCTTACAAAATTCCCCTTCACTGGCGATCAGCATTGGGATGGTAACTTCTGTTCCCAGCTCTAAGTAAGGAGGGATCTGCAGTGCATCACACCTGGATAACTGCTGGCAAGTTTTGCTTTTTTCTGACTGCAGTTTGATTGATCTCTGAAGTCTGCGTAAGAAGGACAACTGTCCCAGGTTTGTAGCACAGGTTCGACTCTAGCTGTCACGGGGTTGTCAGTTTAGAAGAGCTTTGCCTTGGGCTTGCCTGGGGAAGGCTGTAGATCGAGCCAGCCTTCCAAAATAATTCCTGTCAATGCTGTTTCCAACAGAAAGTGGCCTCCCTTCCCTTGCTCGGGGATGGGATTAGTGCCCTCGGTTGTAGCATTGTGCTGGAAGATCATACGGATGTGCTTGCCCACTGTGACCCTCCCAGCTTTTTGTGAGCAGCTCTGTTCAGCAGCAGAGTCCCTCTTCTGTAGTAGCTGCGGGCAGCTGCCTTTGTTCCTCATCGTCGTAAATCAGCCCTGCTTTGGGATATGTTCTTTCTAATGAGAAGTGTTTCTCAAGGAATCCAAGCTGCTGCCTAAAACTGCCTTCCCCTGTTCTTGTTTATTTCTAAACAGGTATTGTTGGTATCCCTGATTTTTTTCTGCAGTGGCTTAAGATAATATTGTTCTCAGATATTGATGCAACTACTGAGTAACTGCAAGCCTTGTTTAAATCCATTTACCTTCTGTAGCAAAAATTAATATTTATTTATTGACACTACTTTTTGAGAACTTAGCCGATATGTTCCCAGCTTAAAATATGCTTTATTGATATTTATATAGCACTAATTTTTATTTTACCATCTTGCAACATGAGTGCATCAAGAATGTATCACATTTATTGAGTCCCTTTTGAACAAAACTTAATCAAAGAAGTGAAACCAGCCTTATTCAATCAGATTAATTTTCCAGAAAACCTTGTTGACTGAAAGAGTTTAATTTAGTCAATTGAATCCAGTAGCATGTATTTTTTCTTCTTCTGTTTAAGCCTGGTATCACGACACCATGCCTATAGCTGCCCAGCCAGTCCTGGTAGCTCCTTTGAAATATTTCTGCAATATTTGTCTTTTTTCAGTTTTCTCAGTGTCAGTTCCAAGATCTATTAAAACATTTGTGTGCACATGATCTCCCATTCTAGGGCTTGTGCAACAGATCTGGGTTTTGATCTTAGCGAACATTGTTTAATATCTTCCTTTTGTTATCAGAAGACTGAAGAATGAGTCTATTTTCTTCCCAAGGACAAAGCAGAGCTGCATTGAACGTTTTGCCTGCC
Source organism: Apaloderma vittatum (assembly GCF_000703405.1). Classification (NCBI taxonomy): domain Eukaryota; kingdom Metazoa; phylum Chordata; class Aves; order Trogoniformes; family Trogonidae; genus Apaloderma; species Apaloderma vittatum. Next base: position 172,364 of record NW_009699872.1, read on the forward strand.
TGACATCATTAGTGATGTGTTTACCTTGCTTTTGGGGATCTTCATTTACAAAAATCCCTTTTGAAGGTTATCATCACTTTTTGTCTTCAATTCATAATCCCTGCTTTTGGTGGATAAATATTACTAGAAGAGAAATACCGTAGTATACAGAGATATTTTTCTTGGTTGAATTTCCTAATATATTTTGAAACATCTCCTGCAGCTTTGGACAATTTAATATGTATATTAAATCTACTTCTGCTTTGAACATCACAGCTGTTGATATTAGCCTTTAATAGATGGTATCTGTATGCATAGATGGCAGCAATGTTAAAGCTGTCAATTCTGGTTGCCTCCTACATGGCGTTTAAAAGCGTTGTGTAAACTCAACCTAATTTAGTCCGTTGGCTCCAGCTGAACGCAGCTCTCTCCGTGCTAAGTGCATGCTTAGTCAATCATACCTCTGTCCTGCCCAGAGTTACCTCCCTTACAGTAATCCTTTCGATACGGTCAGCTGCACTGGTTTTGGTAACACTTGATGCATCTGTTGTGAGAGTCTTGAGCTGGTCTTTAGTGTATCCATTTCTTTCCCATCACCAAAAAAACTGTGCAAAATCAACTTCTCGTTTGATGCGTACTGGATGGCATTTTATAACTGAGAATCACAGGTCCAAATCACCTTAATGTGAAACTTGAAGCTACAAATCTTATTTAGTAACTTGCTTAGAGACTTTCAGCTCCCTCACGGAGTATTTATTGGATTCACTTCCTTTAGACCTGTCACTAAATTAAAGTGTAGTTAGGGCATCCGACTCTGGCTGAGCACTACAGCTGGTGCAGTAATTATTAGATTCTGCCTTTCTGGTGTTGATGAATATGTCTGTCCCTTGTCCAGCAATGGTTTCATTGTCATCTCCCAGCTTCATAGGCTGCTTCTCTTCAGTCACCAAGTTGTGTGAGTCTTTTTTTGTGTGCATTTACAGGTGCCTTCATTTAGTTGTAAACACAGACTAAGGTGTCTCAATAATTTCACTTGTGAGGAGTCTCGACTTCTTTCTCTGGCAATTGCTTATAGCCTGCCTTCACAACAGGGCCGGCTAAGTCATTGCTCCTGGTGAGCGCGGTTTTGTTCCGCGCTGTGCTGGCTTTGTGCTCTAGCTTGCGAATCACAAAATTGCATGTTACCCCTTGATCGACTTGCCTGCCTCTCCAGACAGCCCAGAGGGCCCCATAGGTGCCGTCTGCGAACCCAGTTGTGGAAGGCAGGTTTTATCTAAATTGGTTAGGAATGCTATTTACCCTTCACCAGTCAAAGTCTCACTCCTGCGCACACGCTAGCTGGCTGTAACCGAAGCAGGTCTGCACTGACACAGTTTATCATTGACGTATGTCAAACCCAGATTTTCCCAGCTGTCTCCTACCATCTGCCAAGTACGGCTGGGGGCATGCAGAGTGCAGTTTGCTATGCAGGCCTGATGGCAGCTGTAAAATCGAGCAGTTTTGCCGGCTTAAGCACCAGCTCTTTTCCAAAATAAGCGTTAGCCCTCACATCGCAGTGAGCATCCTGATCCTGAGAGCACAGACCGGCGCAGGGAAGCGGTGCTGGCTCCGCTTCGCAGCCGAGGCCACCTGCCAGCCGAGAAGCTGTGAAAAATCTTTGCGGCGCTTCCAGCGCGTTGGCTGAGCTGTAGAAATGCCAACCCTGATCCTCCTTAGGGCCTATCTGTGCCCAGGCCCTAATGAAAAAGGCTTCTCCAGTCCCCAAGGGCACTGACCCACTCTTTTGGACGCAGATCTCAAATATCGTGTGATCAAACATTATTTCCCTCTAGTTAGGTATCTGGAAAGGCAAAACAAGTCAAGGAGTATTCAGCTATGTCTGCTTGGGCATTGCAGAAAGCTTCGGGCTGCTGCGCGCCTCTGTGTTCGCAGCGTGAGGAGCGCTCTGCATCGCTAGTGGTACGTGTGGCCGTGCAGACGGATGCGCGAGACTGTCGTGTCCGTCAGAGAGTGAGGCTGAGCTCACGGTAGGATGTTGCTCTACCAGGAGCGTCAGATGGCAGCTCTTCCAAGAACTGCAAAGCCCACGGATGGGCTGAGTTTTCACGTATTTCTAAAATATGGAAGGCGATCCTCTCATCTAGTTGTAACCATTAAGATGCAAAGTTAGGTTATTAATGAGTAGTTAACATCGTTCAGGTACCTGAGAAACTAGCAATAGCTTTTGAGTATTTTGATTTTTCATCAGTGATACTTTTTATTGCAGCCAGTTATACTTGCCTTCCTGTAGCAGCTGACTCTGACAGCTTCTAAGCACAGAAATCCTTTGCTGACACTAATTCAACCTCTCTGTGTCCCAGAGAGAGGTGAGAATTAACCAACGTGTTACAGACTGCTCAACTGCAATACAGGTTATTTAAGTAATTTATCCAGAGGAGACGGGTAAATCAGGATTAGAAACCAGAGGTCTGCATACCAGTAAGATGTAAAAGCTCTAACCCTCTAAAAACATACAGCTTTCTGAATTCAAGTGTGTTGGAGTTTTTTTCTTAAAAAGGACTAATTTCCTTCTGAATCATAACTTAATACTGCTGATGTTTTCATCACAGTAAGTAAAAATGGACATGTCATATTTAAAATGAGTTATAGCTAAGATAGCCGAGCACAACATCCACAGCAGTATCGCCCAATTAGAAAAACTGCTCTAATCTAACCTGATGCTACTGTCATTTTTTAAAATGAGTCCTACTTCAATCATAAAATCCTCAGACCATAACATTACTTTCTACACCATATGTCCTTATTTAGGGGGGGAAAAAATGATTGCACCCTTAATTCAAAGGGAACGTTTCCCTCTGAGCCAGAACTCAATAAAATGTATCAAAAAAATTGTGGAAAAGGGCAAGCAAAGAAAATCAAATTGCAGCGTGTGAAACGATTTAAGGAGGGACCTGGGGAATACATAATCTCCAAACTGCCAAGTTAGAGCAAGTATAAAATATACAAACAAGCCTGATATTTTTCCCAGTTGATCTCATTATGAGGTATGCTTGGGATAGATAAATTTTGTTAGAATGCATTAAGGCTGGATTTTCGGGGAAACAAATCAGAAGTAATGTGTTTAGCTGATTCCACCTTGTTTTGATACATGGGTCTTTTCAGGTTTAAAGAAGTGCATTTCTGAAGCCAAATGGTTTGTTTTGTTTCAGGCATTAAAACCAGAGGCAACTGGGTGACTTTTTTCCTCCTTTCTGGAAAAGAGGCATTTGTAATTTCAGTGTGCTCTTTAATCATTGGGGTAGAGCTCTGTGTAGTTTGTTTCACTGCCACTTATTGTTGCCTACTTAAAATACAGTGAACTAGCCTTGAGTGCAATCCCTTAACAGACTGCTTCATCCACAAATAGTACTTTTTCCAAGTCTCCAATATATTTTAATTAAATTGTCCATTTGTATTTATTAAGGCAGTTTACTGTCTCCTGCTGCAGAAAGCTGCTACTGCTGATAGTCTACCAAGTGAAACACAAGCTTGAGTTGATAATAAAATGCAAGCATATGTTAACAAAAAAGTCTTCCCAAAATATTGTTTAAGCATCATTTTACGTTTGTTGGGAAGGGAACAGGCCGTATAATTAGTTTTTAGAAGTTTTTGGAACAGTTGCTCCTAACAGTTCTTGTAGCCGTGGGGAATCATAGTCTTTTTTACTAGGAAATGTTACTTGCAGACAATTTTTCTTCCTTGGATTGACCCTATCCTATAGAAACAGTTGAAAAAGGTCCCTTTGGCAGAGCAGGTGATAAAGCCATGAGATGTAAAGTGGCATTCAGCAGCATTAGTTTAGATAGATGAGCATGATAAGGTGAGTTGATCCCTATCTCTGGTGATCTGAAAGCTTGGACCTAAACTCTGGGACTTGGATGCCTTTCAGCTGTACCTGCTTCTCTCCAAGTAGCTTCTGCCAGGATAGATTTGCCATGAAGTCAATAAGGTCCTAAATCTGAAGGTTGTGTTTGGTCTGGCCTTTCTCTCAAGACAAATGAAAGTTGATTTTCCAGAGCTCTAAAAAGAAATTATTTTTTTGTCTTCAGAAGTTTCTGTGCTCACGAAAGGAGACAACTCGGCTTGGTGCTGCATGCAGGTCTTTGCTCCTTCTAATCCTGAAGGGCTTCTTCGTTTCTGTGGGACTGTTACCTGCTCTCAAGTGCAGCACAAAGTAGATAGGTGCCATTCCTGATGGTGTCTGTCCACTGACAGAGGTGAGATTAGTGGATTAATAGACCCCTCTGAGCCACCAGAACAGGCATCTCTGAGATTAGTATTTTAATATGTCTCTCCCTGCGGGTGCTGCTTTCTGTCTTGCTTTCAGAGCAGCAGGGAGGGAGGTTTTTGGGAATTTCTGTTCCCTCTGTGTGTGTATGCAAGACCCGTTTTGTGAAAAACAGACACAAACCCAAGCAACGACAGGAGGTTTAAAATCAGACTGCTGTGACTTTAAGAGCGAGAAAAAAAAAAACTGTTAAGGAAGGAAAATAAAAATCCCACAGCCTGTTGTAGCAGCTGTAGCTTCAGATCGTGTGGAAAATGAAGGCAGATGATTCAATTTGGCCTGTGCCCCGAGTACATTTCCAAATGCTTCTGTGTGTGCGCAAGATAATGAACAAATATATTGAGATGGCACAAGATCAGTCCGAGTTTGCCGCTGCGCAAGCCGTGGAGCTCCCAGTAGGAGCGCACTAGCTGTGCTGGGTTAATGGGGGTGAGGGTCGGGAAGCCCAGCACCTTTCAGAACAACTTAAGAAAAGAATTTGTCTCCTTTTGCCCCAGGCTCCCCGTGGCACTCAAACGGAGCTTGTGATAAATCGAAGTGTATTTATTAATAATGAGCAGGGGCAGTGTGCCCGTGATTTGAAAATAGGTGCGCCAAATAAAAATGTGCTTTCCTCTGACATCGAAAAGCTCAAGTAAATGGAGAGCTGGCTGATCTATTATGATTAAAAAGCAGGGGCTGAGAGCCAGCGTAATGGTAATGAAAAAGCCCTTTTAGGGAAGCAAGACCTGTTCTGCCCATTCATATATTCCTCCACCCCCGCCCCATAAGAAGAAATAGGGAGGGGGAAGTTGGGTGGGAGAGGTGAAAAGGCAGCAGGAGTCCATGATAGCAGAACTGGACTTTAATGAGAGCTGGAGTTATTACCGGAATGAGTTATGATATTTAATCATGCTACATGCTGTCCAGCAGCGCAAGGTTCATAATTCTTGGCTCTGAACATGGCTTGGGACTGTCCGCAGCACCTGCAGCATGCAAATTGATCGTGGCCTTACAAACCCTCTGTACCTTGCCCCTAGTCGTTCCCTGCCAAGCCAGCCCAGTCTGCGGCACTGGCCCGCTCCCACGGAGCTGGAAACGGTGTCTTTCATGTTCTCAAACACAAATCTGTGGTTTCTCGTAAAAACAGAACCGTAGCTGTTGCAGATAGCCGAGGTTGTCTACTGCCAGCTTCTCTCTGCAGCGTGTGCTGGTGCCAGGTGTGTTACTTACTTGTGGGAGGCTGTGTTGGTCTGTTTTTTAAGCAGCCTTAGGTTTAATTAACGCTTTTGGGGAATTCTGTTAACCTCAGTGATGAAATAGGTTCTGCTTGAGTAAAGCTTCGGCACCTATTTAATGTCTCAGTGAATACATACTGACATGAACGTCTTGCTGATTTAGGCTTTGGATGAGGGCAGGATTTGGCCAAGTAGCTTCCGCTGTCCCCTTGTGCCTTTTCATTTCGTTCCAGCGTAGCTGCCCTGAAGTGACACAGTAGTCAGCCTGTGGTTAAGGAAAGATTTCCCCCCCACACGCGCACAAACCTCAGGAGCTGAGGCCAAGCAGCACCTTTCTAAGACTCTCTCTTCCTGAGCTTCGGACATTGGGGTTAATTTGAGACTTTTTGCTTCTCAGACGACTCCTAGAATATTTTGAGCAGGCCTAAAGGGCCTTCATACGCTTCTACCTGCTGCTTCCTTGAGCTTCTGTCTCGGCTCCTCGAGGCTGACCGGAAACTTGTGTGGCAGGGCCGGCGAGGGGCCTTGGCTGCCCTTGAAGCAGCAAATGGCCGCGAGCTGTGTCAGTGCTTTCAGACAGGTAAAGTCAACATGCCGGAGAGGGATGGGGTTTGTTCCTAAATGCTGCTTGTGTAGTGACTTTAGCGCTTTTCTGCAAGACTGGTAGGGCAGCTTTACCCAAGTGGAAAGGCAGCTTCTCTCAGCTGGCCCTGCCCTTCGCAGGCCTGTGTTTAGACGGGTCATTTGGCTCTTCAGCCTGAGGTATTTAATCGTGGTGGTTGGTGTGGCTTTAAAGTCTGTGCAAGGGTCTGGCAATGTGTTGTACAGGTCTGGCAGTGTGTTGTACAGGTGAAGGTAGTGTGTTGTGTATATGAATTTGAGGATTCGCTAGTTTGGGTCTGTGCTGTGCTGAGGCAGCCGTGATGTGCCCGGGCTGGGCCTGGGAGCCCACCTCCCCGCTCTCCGTAGGCCCCAAAGAAGTAATAACCTTTTCAAAGGGAGAGGAATGCTTTTTTCTTACAGTAAAGCTCAATCAGGGAAACGTGGTCAGGAGGAATTTCTGCAACTCAAGCAAAAACACCCAGAGAAAATCACTAGAAATCAAGCAGCCAAGCCAGAAGCAACTTGGGCAAAGAAGCTTCTGCCCAGTTTGCTGATACCCAGGTCCGCAGAGAGTGCCTGCGAAACCAATGCATCCATTTAGCAGAACAACTTGTCCTCCTAGTTGGGTCTTGCATGTGGCTCATTAGGGTAATTACTGATGAATTAAGGCAGCTTGGCTCAGCGCTGTGGCTGCGGGGGTGCGGGCTCCCCTGCTGGCAGGCAGCAGGTGTAAATGAACAAGATCTGTCAAAAAGGCTGATGACCCTCTTAATTCACAGCAGCAAACTGGGGACAGAGGTAGTGCAGCAAGTTTAATAATTGATATTTACTTGGAAAGGTTAATGGCAGCAGTGATGCTTCTAATTTGCTTGCCCGTGCAAGACCCTGTCAGGTCAAATTGTCTCAATTTGTTACCATGGGTGTAGGTGTAGTTTTCCTTTAATGAAATTTGGAGAAGAGAAACAGGTGGTGGTGGGGAGCCGACTGTAACTCAAGGAAAACAACAAAAAGTTGGAGTCTGGTAATAGGTTGGGTAACTTTAAACAGCTGGCAGTTTAGTTCTTTTGAATAATTCTGGTGAACATTTGCAGTTGGGAAGGTGAAAGGATTTGGAATGGTGTAATTTATTTTTCCTTTAATTTGCAACTCTCTAGAAGTTGCTTAGGTCAAAAATATAATAATTTTGACAGGCTTTGATGTGTTCCTAGGTGGGAGCACCAGGGTCGTGGGGCAGAAATCAGAAAGGTGCAGAATTCCATGGGCATTTCTGTACTGTATTTAGAGAAATTGTAATTCTGTCCTGTAATAGATAAGTGATTGCTGTTTCAGGGAGAAACAAAGCACCTGCTGTGTCTGGAAGCTTTGCAATTGGCAGGTTGGATACATTACATCCAAGTGTTTCAGAAGAGCTGGCTGATGACTGGGAACCAGTAGAGTTGGGTTTTGACTAAGTGTAGGAAGATCTAGATGACAGAACAAAGCTGGTGTACCAGTGTTTTCAGAAGGCTTTAATTAATGGATTATTACCATTTGTCCTACTGGCTTGACATCAATCCTAGGCAAGATAATAGGATAACTAAAATCATAACGGGTAAAGACAGACCTAAAAAAGAAAAAATTAAGTGAATAACTATTATTTTTTGTACTTTAGAAAAAAAAGTAGCAAATTTTCTTAATTAAATGTGGATTAAAAATTTGATGGATAGTGGCCACAGTAATGATGTAGTATAGATTTCTGTGTTTGATGGTGTTGTACTTTTTATTAAGGAGAGAGGCAATGTGGATTAAACATGCTGAATTTCAAGTGGATTATTCCCTGCCTTTATACCTAATGCTCGTACTTGTGCATGCATCCTCACTGGTGGTTGGAAATAATTCTGGCAGATCTCAGCAGGGATTACCTCTCGTTGCTGTGTTGTTTGAATGTTTTGACATAGAAGCAAAGATGAAAAATCGGTCTTGATAAAAGTTTGCAGGTGGGCAACATGCTGGAAAGGTGGTTTCCAATGGATGAGACAGGACACCGACGCTGAGAGCGCTCTTTGTGTGATGAGGTGGCCATGAGCAAATTTGTATTTCTAACACTTTGTGGCTGAGTCTCAAAGTCTTACCCTAAGGAAGAAAGTATATTGATGAGGTGTAAGGTTGGCAGAAAAGACTTTAATTAGAAATGTATTTTTGCTTGAACGTGAGCGTGCTACTTTCCCTGCCTTTACTATGCAGGCCTTTACAGGGCTGTGTACTGCACACTGGAGGAGTGCTGGAGCTCATTCTGCATACAGTATTGTGAATATTGTATTAAAATATTAATAGACTGTGGGGCACTTAGCTGGCAGCAATATCAAATGTCCATGGGAGTGTAGTGATCGGTGAGCTCCCGGGGCTTGGGGTGCAGTGCCTGCGTTGTGGCAGCGTGCCCGCTGAGCACGGCTCCTCGCGCGGCCGTGACGGGGCTGCTCAAGCGCGGTCGGGTTATATCAGAGCACCTTGAGCAAACCTCGCAATGAAATAGGACAGAAAGAAACAAGGGGATTTTATTGCCATTAAAAGTACCAATTTGTACCAGCCGACATTTTAAATAGTGTAATTTAAATAGAACCAAACTGATAGGAATAGAACCTATTAATAAATTAAACACTTCTTTCCACCCAATATTTCACAAGGGAATTAGCAGAATAATTTGTTAGTAAATGAGCCCAGGAACGAAGCTGTGAATGACATATCTACCCTGTCCTTCTCCTCCCCCTGTAACAAGTAAGCAGAAAGTTGCGGTGATTTCCGACATTGGTACTTGTCACTTCTGTACAAACACGAGCACAACTTCAAGTGAAGGAAGAAGGGTGATTCAGTGGTTAGAGATCCAGTCTTGGCTGTAAAGAGTTAATCGTGCTCTACTTCAAATTTTGGGCATTATTTCAAGCAAGTTATTTTGACCCCCACGGTACTTTGGCGTCCGGCCATCACGCCAGTGCTGACCTCTCGGTGCGTTCCCTGGGGTGGCCTCAGGGCAGGTCTCTGCACTAGGGGCCAGAGACGGAGCTGTCGGGTCGGCGGTGGCTGGGCCCCGGCGTTGAAGTTGAGGTTTGCTGGCAAGGAGTGGTGAAGGGGCTTTGTCTGTGTTGGGTTCTAGGACTTGGGCATAGCCTTGCCCGCTTCCAGGAGTGCTAAAAGCAGCCCTTCCCGTGGTCCAGCGCAACTTCAGAGAAGCCCCGTGCGTTCAGAAGCGCCCTCTCCACGGTGTAGGAGTGAAATGTTGACTAAAGCGCTGTCGGCAACCTCGGGAGCAGGTGGCAGAGCGGTGCTTGAAAATCTCCTTTTTCCCCCTCCCTCTTCTCCCTCTAGATGAAGGTCCCTACAAGCAGAAGTGGCAGAAATAGCGAGGAAGACAGCATCAGGGAGGCCACAAGCTCTCAGCGGAGCAGCTCAAGGGACCGTCTCAGTGATGTAAGTACCATTCAGGAGAAAGCATCGCTTCATTGCCGCAATTCCCGCTGCTGACATGGCTTTTCATAAATCTTGCTGAACAAATGTTGGCATCCAGAGGTCACTGTGTAATAACTTTTTTTTATGTCATGATTGAGTGTTATGGCATAAGTGGTTGAGCTGCCTTGCAAACACTATAATCATGGTGCAAATAATATGATAAGCGAAAGATCAGAGATGGGAAAACAAAATGGAATTGTTATTCCTCGGGGAAAAATGGCTCGATGTTTTGCTTTGTTTTCTCAACGAAGTTGTGTTAAAGCGCTTTTTACAGTGTCTTTGGGTTTAGCTGCTGCACGTAATCACATAGTTTGGGTGCAAAGTCAGTTCGTCGAATTTTATGCTTCCTGCCTCCAAGATATGAAAGGGTTTGGGGGGAAAGCTGTCTTTCTCTCAGGAAATTCGATGGTATGTTGAGTGAAATGTTATGATAAAACAAAAGCAAACGGTGCCTTAGTGTGTAAACACACAAATGGGCTTTTGAGTCACCAAGAAATCAATGGCAGTGCTGGGATAATTTTATATGAAGGCTTTTTGTGTTAGCAATTAGCATTTCGCCTTCATTAAAACATGATTTTTTACTAATTAGGACCTTTCCCGTTAGGAGAGATTTAAATGAAGAACAATAATCAAACGCTGGCACGAGCATGTCTGAAATATTAAATTTGCCATTTCAATGGCAAGCCACAGAAATCCCAGAGCGAGTGGTTTTCATGTTGAGTTCTATTAATGTAAAATATGCTTCATAACTAAAACCTGTCACAGAGAACGGCTCACACCAGCTAAATTCAATTGGACAGTTAATTTAGCTTTAAAATTGAAAACACTACCTCCGCTTCAGGATGCAAAAGGAAGGGAGGGGGGGAAAGCCTTTGATAAGTGTAATGTATTTGCTATTAAGGCTTTCAGAGCCCATTCTACAGGAGGAGAAGGGAGAAAAAGGGGAAAAAATGGCTCCCACAAATGTGTTTAAAAGCTGAAAGTATTTATTAAAAATGTCAGCAGAAAAGTGCTTTTGGCAGATTAAAGCAGGATTCAGCTTGACAGCTCTGACAGGGAAATGTGACGGGGGAAAATTCTCTCTACATGTTTGGAGTGTGAATGGGGCGCCGTAAACAGCCGACGCGGTGGGAGGAAGAGAAAAATAACGTGTCCTGCAATCGGCTTCCAGGATTGGGAACCCACGCGCCGTGGTGGGGGAAGTCGGCGAGGGGGGGGCCCTTCACACAAATCCCCTTGCCGCAGGGGGCGTCTTGTGTTATTAGTCAATAATGAATGTGATTTTATATATCCGTATATTTCTGCGATTCTCTCCTTCCCCTCCCCTCAGCCACTCTTGACAGGTGTGTGAGCAGGGGCGCCTGGCAGCACCGCTGCGCCGCACCGTGGGGCCGCGGGAGGGGAATAACCTGTTCACATGTAGCGATTAGCTTAGGTCAAAGCGTTAAGTGGTCTTGGAGACTTTTCTTGTTAAGCCAATGCACTTGCAGTTTTTTTCTCCTCCTTTCCCTTTGCCCCCAAAGTTGCAGGCTGAGACCGCAGGAATTGAGCCCAAGTGCCTAATTCCTGCAAAATCTTCAAAGCTATTTCAGCAGCCAGTGAAAATCGGTGAGAAATGGATATTCTGTTCTTTTGTAGTCAATGGGGACATTTGGGCAGCGCCTGAAGGCTGGGGCACACTTCAGAGCGTTGCTGCTCCTGCGACCTGACGACCCATTGCAAATGAGAATTTTTCAAATTAGTAATTAAACAGTTTGAAAAGTAAGGTTCATGAATCACGGAATGCTCTTCCTTCATTATTCGACGAGTGCAATTTAGCCTTAATTATGTCTAACGCTGCCTCGCGTACTAGTAAATGTTCTGTAGTCTATTTAGTGACTGTGAGAAAGTCTTAGCAAGTCCCGCAGGTGCAATGGAATGGTTTTCCCCATTTGTGTGCAGACGAACGAGGCAGCAGACCTTTTGTGTTTGTAGAGAGGGAGCAGGGGAGGGGAGAGAAGACAGCGATGTGCCGCTGAGTGTCGGTACGTGCAGGATTTTCTGGCCAGCCGTGCCTGGTCCCTGTGTGGCTCCGAAGCTGCCCTTTCCAGCATGCTGTTGGAACAGATGGTGTGCAGCCAGGCTGAGGCAGCCCCTTACCTGTAGCACTGAGGATTACAAAGCCCCAGGGCAGTACGGACGTGCGGGGAAGGCAGGGACGGTTTTCCTTTGTGGTCAGCGGTTACAAACGGAGGCTCTAGCACAGGGCTGGGCTGGGGTGGCCGCCTGTCCTTGCAGCCGGATACTCTGCAGCAGGAGGCACCTGGGCTGTTTCTCCTTCTCCCTCGAGTAGCTCTCCCGCTGGTTCTTGGTGCGTTTGGCCTTGAGGACTGTTTTTCGTGCTGCCTTTCCCTCCCATCTCCTTCCGCGTTACCGTGGGGGAACAATGGAGTAAATGAGGCGAGAGTTGGCAGGTTTGGCTGCGGTACGGCAGCACACAGCAGGTGTGGTGGGAAATGTGTGTCTGAAAGTGTCGGCTGTAGCATTCAGCGCTGCCACCTTAGGAGCGTTGGAGTCCTCCCTCCGGCCTCATTGTCGGTCTCCATTTAGAAGGCGCTATTATGAACAGCTTAGCTCCTCTGTGTGATTTGTTTCTTGAGGTGCCTTGTTCAATGGGATGCCAGCAAGTTGTTCTTTATTTACATTAATGCATGTCATTAGTCTCTAATGGACCATGAAGTCAAGAGGTGGCCCGGTCTGTCGTGAAATAATTGCACTCTAAAGAAAACTGAAGCAAATGATTGATTATGTCTTGCACACACACACACACACACACACATATATTGGTCCATCCACAACAAAAACCTGCGCGTTTTGCTGCTTCTTTGCCACAATAAAACTTTTGTGGGGAGAAAGTGCTACAACTTCATAGTAAGGCAGCAATTGTCTGTCTTCCCAGACATTACGCTGAGTGCCATTTGTTATGGGTCATTGGGGAAAAAAATGCTTGTTATGATCTAGTGAAATCATCTCTGGCTGCAGAGGTTTGATTTGTTGAGGCTGATCTCTTCTTTGGGCTGGTGAATCTTCGGAGCAGAAAACCACAGAAGTTTTAGACCAGGTTTGCACAGCAAATGGAGGAGCAGGGATGGGAATCTGCCACTTGTTTGTGTTCCCAGTGTTAATGTAAAATCCCCTTAAAATCTACCACAAAGCTGACATCCCTATTACACATGTACTCTCAGGTCTTCTACAACCACCACAGAGTCAACAGACTTTTTTCCAAATGGGATTTTCCTCTGCTGTCTTTCATAGTGAGGTAATTGGAAGTTGCCAGAGAATTAAGAGCCAGATAAGCCATATTGCTATTTTGTTGTGTTGACCCAAGTAAAAGTGGAAGGCTTGGGCATTTTGTTTTGGTTTTTGCCTGTGTTCCATAATTGTCCTAATCTTTTCTGATGTCCTGAACAGCCCAAAAATCCACACAGAGCCTTGTATAATGGCTTGAAAAAAAGGTTTTTATCTTTTTCTTGACCCATCAGCTTAAGAACTGCCTGCTTTTTAATGGATTTTCTCCCTCACTAAATTGAATGGATCGTCCCTCATTATCATTTAAATAGAAGCCTCACTCCCTGTGAACATGGAAAATTTGAATGTGGTAGTAGAGCTGTGATAATTTGAAATATTCCGAAGGTGGGGGCAAAGAGGGGGAGCAGGCGGCAGAGTGCAGAATTGCTGAATGTAATTGTCATGGATTCTCAATTTTGTTGCCACAAGATGGGAAAATAGACTAATAATTGTCTTCCAACCCTAGTAGAATAGTTGCCCTAGTTAGCTGAAGCTAACACTCTAATTGTCATGGGGGCACAGAGATGAATGAGGATGTATGCAGGGCACAGCCAGGGCTAAATTGAGTGATATACTAAGGCAAAGAGCAAATTGGCAATTATTGGCCCAGCTGAAAAGGTTGGCAGGTGTGCTGCTTTCTCACGAGCCCTTAGGGGGAAATTGGAAATATAAAATATCGACCATAAATACTTGCTGATTAGGAAATATGTTGCACGAGGTGCTGGCCACTTAAGAGTCAAAACTCTCCTTTTCGAGGGATTGGCTTCAGCTGTGCATAAAACCAGCCAGCGCTGCTACTAACTTGTTTGGAGCTTTTTCTCTCATCCCCCATCCCCCAGGCTATCTTTTCTAATTTTCCATCATCCTATCCTCATGTGTTTGTTTGTTGTTCTTTAAACATAATAAACGAAAAGCAGTCTTTTAGGAAATGCAGAGATTTTCCTCTCTCTAAATGTTCTTTGATAAGTGTTTAGCATATTGTATAGACTAGATATAAAATTCTCTCTCTGGTAGATGAATACAAAATAACTTCTGTGATTTCTAATTCAAACAGTTTGCTGTGATCTGCTTTTCTTTGTGTGCCATCACAGGCGCTTTCTCCCCCTTCCCTCCTACTTTCAGTACCACACTTACCCTCCTGGGGCAATGGGATTAAAGCAGGAGCAGGGTACAAAGCCGCAGGTCTCCTCCGTGTGCCTCAGGTTGGAGTACCTTGCCAGAAGCACGATCAAATGAGTCTCTGAAGCGTGAACTGGACCACAGCCGCACCACAGCTCCGTGTTCATCCGCTTCACAACTTTGGCACACGTGGGACGCTTGGTCTTGGCTCCAGGCAGGTGGACAGCAGAGCTTGGCATGTCTCAGGCCAGGAACACCGCAGTGCGACAGCCAGGGGTGCTACTGGGTGCCTTCAGAGAGTTTTTTGGAAGGCGTGGGATAGCAATACGTGGACTGCAAACTCTTTGTGGCACGTGCTGTCCGTTGTTCCTCATGTATAGCACACTAGAGTCTGATACCCAGTTTGAAGAGTGAAATAATAACATCCTACAGCTTAGTGAAATAAAGGTAGTAATGGGGTACTTTTAAGACCCTCCTCTTCAGACCATGCATCTCAGGAAACTGGTTTTTGAATATACACACAAGAATTATGGAACTTTTCAAGAGACATTCGTCTGTAGACAAAAATTCACATTTCTTCAGCATGTTTTCTACCTGCCTCTTTGTGCCCCTCAAAATGTCAAATGCTCGCATGAAAACTGTTGGAGCAGAAATTATGAGCAGAGTTGTGATGACGTTCATGAAGCTTCCGGTAGTGAAGCACAGCTGGGAAGAGAGAGAGAGAGTCTTGAATTTTTGTGAAGTTGGCTGAGGGGTGATGGTTTGAATGAGAACAGCACTTAACGCGTGTTCCGTGTGTTTCAGAAATGTGAGGTCTTTTCGCAATGTTCCTGGCTTACCGTATGCCGGTTGTTCCTGGTCAGCAGCTGTCTTCCCTTCTGGCAGCACTTAACGCGTGTTCCGTGTGTTTCGGAAATGTGAGGTCTTTCCGTAATGTTCCTGGCTTACCGTATGCCGTTTGTTCCTGGTCAGCAGCTGTCTTCCCTTCTGCTGCCTGTGGCATCAGCTGTAGCAATCTAGGTGTCCTGGTTGCACCCTGTTATCCAGGCCAGTTACAGATGTTTAGATCTTGTGTAGTTTGATATCTTACTGAACTAGTTTTGCAGTATTTCCGAGCATAACCCCTTTTTGTTTATCCACCACAATATAAAAGCAAATTAAAGAAGGAACACATTCAAGTTTTTCATGACATCCAAAATCATTTATCATGTATTGTGGTTATCTTGTCAGGTCCTGGTTTGTAATCTGAGTGAACATCAGATGCACTCTGTGACCTTTGCCAAGTCAATTGAACTCATTGGATTAACAGACAGGAGTGTCACTATGGAAATTAATTGCGTTAAGAGACACTGTGTTAAGTTCTGGGATATCTTCTGCCCTTGGCCCTTTTTGCCCTTCTCCCCACTTGCTCCTCTCATTACAAGACATTTGAAATTTATAAGGGACTTTCTTGCAAAAGAAATACTAGATTTTTCCAGTATTCAAAGCCAAACTAATGTTCTACTGTTGAAGGCTCTGTAAATGCTCCAGGTGAATGGGTCAATGTGCGTGTTTCCTTGTCCCTCAGTCCTGTCTGACTTGCGATCACTGAGAAGTAGTGGAAGACAGGTACAGCTGAGGTGAGTTTTCATCCTGAGCAAATGCTGTAGAACATATATCAAGGATACAAAAAACCAAGTTGAAACCTGCCTGACCCACTGAGAGTGAGGAAGTGGCTTGAGATGCCCTGTTACCTCGATTGTTACTGAATTTTAAAGTCCTTCCTACTGTCTTTTGAGTCCAATAAATAACGCATTGGCTTTAAGAAATTGAGCAGAGGGTGTTTTGATTTCTTTTGCATCAGGAGAACAGTGGAAGGCCGTGCTTTTACTTTCCTGTCAATTTAATAGACAATCTTGGAAAACCTGCTGAAGGTTGTTGGCGAGATTTTGTCATGATTTTTTTTTCCTAAATTGCAGTCATGGTGTTTATCAAGAATAAAGGAAGAAATCTTTCAAATATAATTACAGATTGCAGTGTAACTCAAACTCTCAAGGACATTGGTGGGGTGATAGCAGAGTCTTTCAACAGTAAGATTTTGTCTTTGCTGCCAGAAAGGTGTGGGGTTTTATATCCAGTGTAATTAACACGAGAGCTATCCCAGGGTAGAAATAATTCACTCTGTGACATAACTGAAATGTCTTGTCTGTGCTGTCTGGTTTTGTTTTTAACCTTGGGCTTAAAAGGAACCAAAAATCTTCAGTTGTAAAAGAGCACATCATCTGCAAAATATTATGAGCCATTTATCTTTATGCGCAAATGCCATCTAGCACTGTAGTTCTGCTTATGCGTCATTAAATGCACAGACCACACTCATTTTGCCCCTAAGTAGTTACAGTCTCCCTTAGAAACCCGGGATCTTCCAGACAGCACTGAAAGAGGCGTGAGAGGCACAAAAGCTGGTGCTCAAGCCAGGCAGGGAGGGCCTCTGCCCTCCCCGAGGGTCTGCTCGAGATTGCTTCGCGTGGCAGCTGCAGCCAGCGGCAGCGGCATCTCCAGCCCTGGCATGGACACATCCGCCGCGGCAGCTTCCCTGGAAGGCCGGCAGGTCGTGCCCACAGATCCTTCCTGCCGGCCCCTGCGTGCTCCGAGCGGGCAGCATCCGGGCTGTGTGCGCGCGGTGCTCTCCCCATCGCCCGCTCCCTCCGCAGAGCTGGGGTTGGCAGATGCAGACTTGGCGTGGCAGCCGTTCCTGCGTCCGGCTGCTGAGAGCTGGCCAGGTGGAGTCACGATCCCCCGGCTTGGAACCGCGTGCTTGGCTGCGCCTTCCCTGCCTGTGGTGCTTCCATCGGGCAGGTTTGAAGCCGGAGCTGAGCCTGCCTGGGTTGAAGCAGGGAGAGCTGGTTTGGGTTTTGGTCTGGGGTGAAGCAGAGGTGCCGGGTGGGCGCTGTGCTGCTCAGTGGGGCACTGACATGAATGGGACTGGCCGTGCACCCTGCAGCTTCAGGTACCTTCAGACAAGGAAGATTAACCACGACAGCAAATAGCCTATTTTGAGGATAAGAGGTTTCTGACAGCCCTCCATGTAAGTGCTCCTATCCTGTAGGTAAGAGGCTGTGTAAGTCATTCCAGCTGAAGATTTGCCCCAGTAACTGCTCTTTGCCAGACAAACACTCATTGATAGTCAAAGGAGGTTTCTTCAACTTTGGGTAGATGCCAAGTTAAACTTCCACTAAGATTTCTTATATTTACAGCCACGATTGATTACTTTTCTCATTATTTGATCTTGATATAGAGACATATGGATTGAGCTATGTTTATATCAACCCTCAAAGATTTTTTTCTTTAGGAATATCCATCACAGTTACATGCAAACTGTTGCACGCTGATATTAGTTGGGACTTTCAGAGTTTCTACATGTGGCAGTCAGTATGGATCCTCCTAAAGAGCCTGCAGTGTTCCCAGCTAACCAAAAAAGCCATAGCGGTTTGTTAGATGTGCAGAAAAATGCATGCAAACAGCTCTGGGGAGTGTGGGACATGGCTGTGCATATAAACCTAATTGTTGGAAAGGATTTTACAAGTCGAATCCAAAGTATTCACCAGTTACTAACTTTGTACATGCAATAAAAATTTGGGGGTGGTGGAGAGGAAACACAATCCTTTTTCCACCCTAATTTCCAGGAAATTTGATGTTAAAACTGGTAAGGGAGAAAGAAGTTCTTAGATGTGAAAAATGCTGGAGTAAATTGCCATTCAGTTTTAATTATTTGTGATGTAACGCTTTATTCAGCAACTGTTTTTATTGTTTTCTACTAAGTGGTTTGAAATCAGTGGTCTGCAGATTCCTGTGGCTCTTGGACAGCTTGAGATGCCTAAGAGTTATCTGAGGAAAGCGATCTGTTGCTAACCCATTTGAGTCTGTTGTCCAAGGGTCTGCTCCATCTTGGGAAAATATCTTGGGTGTGCACAAGACTCAGAGATTGAAAATAACTGTTAAAGTGAAAATTCTCTGAGAGGCTGTTTCCCTAGAGAGAAGCTGCTAATGACACCTCTTGTTTCTATTTTTGGTTATTATTTCCAATTTGGTAGACCTTGTCAATCTTTGTTAAATCTGAGTTGATGAGGGGGAGGGGATGGCAGTGGTGGAGTGAGAACTGCCACCTCTTCTTCTTTCCTCTTTCTGCCTCTCCAAGCAGGTAATTTGTCCTCTCCTCATTTCTGTGTGTACTTCAGGTGAACTGCCTGATCAAGCTATCCCAAGTGTCAGAACAGATAATTGCGTTCAACTATTCAATGTAGTTATGTAGATAGCAGGATATTATTATTAACCTTTTTTTAATATACAAGGCTGAATTCCATGAGTTTTTTAGGTCTTTTTCTTCAAGTATTTAGAGCGAGGGCTAGATTTGTCTTAGTTTCTCAAAAACAGAGATAAGTGCTACTGCCCTTCATTTTACCAATCTGTAGCTTTATTTTTAGAGCCCAGGTTAGTATGTAGTATGCGAAAGGCAAAACGCTGAATGCTGTTAGCGCTTTGTTGTTGTTGTCTCGGCCCCTCCTGTAAAAGCTGTCCTGTTCCTGCAGGACAGGGGTCTTCCAGGCTGCAGCAGGCCAGAGGGACAGGAGCTGCACGCCAGGGATGGGAACTGGCGCCACCCGGTCACGCAGTGGCGGCAGAACCGTGTGTAAGACCTGGGAAGAGCTGTTCCCCGGCTTTCCTTCTGTCTGGCACCCTGGTTCCTGTGCCAGCTGCTGAGGGGGTTAATGGGGAGCTCTCCCTCCTCCAGCAGCACACTCACTTAACTGCAGGGCTTTGCTGTTGCCTCCTCTTTGCTTTGGAAACTTCCCTCCCTGGACACTTGGCTGGCAAATGACGTCTCCGGCATCTAGGGCAGCTGCAAGGCAGTGGCGCAGAACATGTGCGTGGGCAGACCAACGAGACGATCGAGTCTTCCATTGAGCGCAGGAGTCTGGAAAGTTTTCTGCGTGTTTCTAAGTATCTTCTGATCAAAAGGTTTGCAGATTGGTGGTGCAAAGGAGCTGTTATCGTACTGGTGGAGAGCTGCAGGTGTTTGCCGTAGCCTGCAATCAGTTTGCAGCAGCCTCTTTGGGGGTGTTGTGCTGCTGTGGTGATTTAGTAACACGGTAACTTCCGGCACTGCGGCAAAAAGACAAACAATCCTCAAGATCAGCTTGCCACAATTTGGAATTTTTGTTCAGGTAGAACGTTAGTCTTGGAAGCAGGACTGCTAAGACTTGCTGAATCTTGTATAATAAAATCACGTAGCAAGGGCATGAAGATTATAAATCACACTTGAAAGGGGCCTGCAGAGTACTTGCTGGGTCATGTAGTGTCATATGCCACCACTGTTCCTGACTTCTTTTTACTTTCTGAAAAGAAGGCATATAGCAGCAGCTGGAGATAGAGGTGGAATTCATTTGGGTGCTTCGAGAAAGCCCCTGCTAGTGAAAAACAGTGGCTCGACAGCCATGGGTCATAGGAAGGGGAAGGGATCCAAGTGACTGGAGATGGTGTGGTGAAAAGGCAAAGAACCAAATGATTTGGCAGTGTGTGAAAGAGGTAAGGATGTGGTAGAGAAAGGAGCAGGAGGAGCTGAAATGAAGAGCAGAAGTAACCAATGTAATTTAACTTATTCAAAAGGGACAGAATGCTTATTAAAGCTCTGAGAGATGATAACTTAGTGCTTTGCTGCTATTGTTGTTTCAGACAGAGTTGTCATACAGTAATACTGCAATACTGCAGCAGTGAGGTCTAGAGGCTCACGATTTCCTTGAGGGGAAGTGGGATATATGGTTACATGATGGAAAGTTGGAGTTGATGAGGCAAAATGTGCAGCAGTGATTCAGGAGAGCATCCTTACCCACACTGCTGTTCCTTGGAAGCTGCCATCCCAGACTGAAGAGGGATGGTTCAAAATGCGCACTCTGCTGCTGTGAAGACGTATCCCACGCTGAGAGCTTTTCCTAAGTTGGGGGGTGCTGTCAAAGCCTTGCTCTAGCTTATGAAACCCTCATCTGAAATCACCCCGGAGCCCTCACCTGGAAATGCTCTTTGGCTGTTACTCCTGTGGCAGCATGCAGAATGTCAGCAGCTCATCTGAGGTGCTCTGGTTGTGAAGTTTTCCCCTAAGGAATACTGGGCTGGGGGAGGGAATCACAAAATGACTCTTATCTTACATTACACAGAATCTCTTGCATTACTTACTGTGGCATATTGTTTCCTCCCACAGAGTTCTGCTCAATCGCTTTCAGGAAGAGGCTACTCCGTAAGTCATTTTACAGCTAATTCTTTCACTTCTGTTGATGTTGATTGCAGAGGTTTACACTACCTAATGCATATCCGCTGACATGAAAGAAATGCAGAGCATAAAAAGTAGGGCCAGAGTACAGGACCGTCACACACCTGGCAAAGGACAGGCCTGACATGTGAGAGCACATTAAGAATATGAGAGCTTCTTCGATTTAATGTTATACTTACAGGGAGGGAGTTTTGTTGTTTTATAGAGGATTTTAGCGAGATAGTCACCTCCTCAGAATTAGGAGAGATGAGTCAAGAGAGTTGAACTTGAGCGGGAGATGCTTCCCTCCTCTCCTCACTCTCTCATACAGGTTCTCATTTGGGCATTAAATACAATAGTCAAAGACAAAATTATATGATTTTAAGAAGACCCTCACCAATGTGAACAAAAAAAGTCAATATTCTCTTATTTACAAGCTCTGAGTTACAACACAAGCTCCCTTGTATTCGGAGGAGGGCGTTACTGGTGTTTTCGTTGTGCCATAGGTACCAGTGGTTTAGAGCTGATGTTACAGGGCAAGGACACGTCTGCATGTGTATGCAGTGTAACAGTGATGCTTAATTGACCGTTTCTGTTCACATTTACCTTATTTGTATGTGCAATGACAATTCTTCATATAGACGTGGTATAATTATTTATTTGAGGTACCTTTGCTGCTCAGCTGTCCAAAAAGGCAGGCACAGAGACCTTCTTGTATATATGTTAATAAGGAAATAGGAAAAGGTATGAGTGACTTAGTAATGTCAACACGAAAATTCCTGGAATCGCATTGTATCTGACTCTGATAACAAATGTACGGTGTGGAGGTATCTGTTATGATACCCTGGTTGTTCAGCCAGTAAGTCATGTGCACCCTCATTGCCAGTGCCGAGGTGGTAGAAGAAGGCATATACTGATCTCGTATGCAAAGCTGAATGGGAATGTCTCAGCCCAGCTAACAGTTCCTGCCTGCCACAATAATCAGTATTTTTCTGACCTCTGCCGTGATAAAGTTTTGCCTTCTAGGTGAGTGGTCCCAAACTGTTTCTTGCAAAGAGCTGTAACTGCTTCCTTTTCATAGACCAGAACAAGAGTGGATTTTATACACTTCAGAAAGTTGATATAGAGACCTGGCACACGTATTTTTAAATTTTTTTTGCGATAAGCACATGAATTATTTTCTGTCAAGAATTTACATTGTGTGTTTAGAGTTGCATGATGGAACCTGTGAGCTCCTACTCCATGCTACACATACAGAGATAAACTTGCTATGCAGTGTAGAATTTATGGTCTGATTTCATAGCGACACTGTCACACGTTATCATACATACTATCAGAAATTCGTAATACAAGACTAAGTACATTTTAATCATAAAGCCATTACAAAATAACATTACTTTAAAAGTCGTACAGTTTTGATGAAATAATGTCACAAATTTTTAGTCAGTAATGACGTGTCTCCTAAGTATCCTCCTGTCTAAATCTTTCCAGCATCCCAGGTGAGTATCATTACTTAATTCATTGAGTGATGAGAAACGTTTGCTCTAGGACCCGTTGAGCACTGCTTCCCATACACAGGAGCCGTCAGATTCGCCTCAGCTTCTAAAGACAGATGCTGTATCTTCTGTTTGCTGTAAATGCCATGCATGCCCATGGCACTGCATAAATAATAACGAATCATCTTCACAGACTTTATGACCGAGGGCATGGTTTGGGAATTAAATAATTTCCCACTGGCTATAACATAGGTTGCGAAGTCTTAATGGAAAAAGGCCAAAGAATTCTTTTTAGAGTCTCATGGCCAATAAATCATGGGACTGTTTTCCTCTATTGCTGGCTGTTAAGAAATTTACTTTTATCTCTCAGAGAAAGATTTGCAGAGAATTTCTAGCTCCTTCTCAGTGTATATGTTGGGGACAAGGTTCTTTTATTCAGCCAGTCCATGATTTCTCAGGGGAGGTCAAAGCTTTCTGCATGCCAAGGCAGTATTTTGGGATCATGAATAGTGTGGGCTGAGGGGTGCTTTTCCTTATGGGTTGTCATTTTCCCTATTAAACTGCCTTCTGCCACACCATGTGCCAGCTGTTGAGGCTGACCGTTCCCCTTAAGACTCTGATGCTGCTCTAAATTGATTTAGCATAAGGCAGAGACTGTCACTTCCAGCCCTGCCAGACCTCGCTGGCCCAAACCTGCGTTGGAAGCTGATTCTCCCAGGTGGCAGAGAGATGTTCAAACCACCCGTTCAAGACAACTGGCCCCAAACCAGGGGTCGTCCATAATATCTTGTAACAGTTTTCATTTTCTCGTGAAAGCAGCTGCATATGAAACACTAAGTCAGCATTTTGGCTCTGCCCCTGTTTACATCAGTTTGCCAGACATGGTGAAAGCATGGTAAAAAATAGTGCTAGTGGGAGGCATGATGGAGGGACCGTTGTTGTGTTGAGCGCTCCTCCTGCTATCTGTGCACGGCTTGTGTTGTGGGAGACTGTCACTTCTGGAATGATGATATATATCGTTACTCGGTGAAGTTCTTGTACTGGGTTTCATAAGCAGCTGTTTAAATACCACAAACTATTTTGTGCGTGTTCATTTTTAATTAGCTCGTTCTGAATCTGCACGCTTTGCTATTCACTTGCTTCAGCCGTCCTTGCAGAGTTGTTTGCTTTCAGAAACATTTGTAGAAAATGCGCATTTTAAGGAAATGTGGAAAAGAGGATTTAAAATCTGTAGTAGTAATCTTGTATGAAAAGTCTCAATCCAGCGTTCAGCTTGTCCAGCTGGGCTGCAGCAAAAAGACGCGTCAGGCCTGTCTGTGCAGTCAGGGCAGGCTAATGTCGAAAATCTTGTCAAAACGCTCCTCTATAAGGTACAGGCTCTGGAGCTAGAGTTGAGAAGAAAGCTAAAGGCAAGTGTCTAAACAATAACTCATGAGTGTTCGATAGTCCAGCAACTGCATTGACTTCAGGCTTCCCGTGGAACGTTAAGTGCCTAAACACGGACCATGCTTGAAATATCCGTGAAATTCTGGTCTCCTTGAAGTTACTACATAACCTCTGGTCAGCTTCAGCTGTGCCTCTAGATGTAAATCATAGCTTCAAATACAGCGTTAACAGTGACTTGGCACATAGTTTCCTTGTGTATCTGTAGGTATTGCCGACAAAATTTCTTATAACTCTGTTTCCCAAAATGAAGTTTTGAATGGCATTTACTTTTACTTGGATAGCATGAGACATATCTATGTCTGTACTGTTTCTGCAAGCTCCTTATCTTATCAGCAGCATGTGTTTCATATCCTTATCTTATTAAATGTATACTTCCGCCGTGCTGAGAAATAGAACACTAGTTTGTTTATGGAGGTTAGTCTCTTACTCACTTTATGACTTGATGGTTACATAAGTGTGATAAAGTACACTAGCCATTTGTCACACTTCCTGCACCCACAAATGAGATTAGTGATATTAGTCAGAAAGGTCTGTCTGTCCTCTGAGCAGACAAAACAGATTTTCTCTTGGGTAGCAGGATGAGAGGCCTGTCTACCTGAAAATGCACTGATTTGTTAAAAAATACGCGGAGAATTAGAAATCAGCTATGTGTTGGGGTTTCTACATGTCGCTGATATATCTCCACCCTGTGGACCAGTTTTCAAATTGATTTCTGCTAGTTAAATCAATTTAGGCCCTAACATGGTTAGAAAGTGGTTACAATGAATGTGAAATCAACGTAGACAGGTTGTTATTAATGGTAAAAAGTTGCAGTTGTTTATACGGTTGAGCATATTGTATAGACAAGCCCAAGCTGCGGTTGAGCTTGACTCAGTTTTGTAGAGAACACGGAAAAGATAGAACTGGGAATATGTGGTAGCTTAAAAAAATAAACAAAAAACCTCTTCCAATAAATTATGTAGGTTATTTATAGAGCATCTGTGCAGCTGTTCCTCTTCTGAAATGGAAGGGGCTAAAATGGGGGAGTGAATAAAACAATGAACTTGAAATCATAGGGTGAATGGGTAGCCAGTGAACCAACCTGTCTGAGAGTACCTTGGAACAAAAGTACAGGAGGATGAGATGTCTTTGTTTGGTTTTATTTGTTCTTGGAAGATATTTTTTTTAAATAAAAACAGTGACATACACTTGGCAACAGCGGCAGCTGATTTTTATTCGGAGCTTCTGTAAAATATCAAAGTCTTTGCAGCCTAGTCAAATCCCTGGCAGCTCATCAAATTCTGTTGCTTTTACATCTTCCTTGTTGAGCGCCGGAAACCAGTGTCTCAGATAACTTCAACTGCAGCTCATGGATAGAAAAAAATGTGCAAAACACCATAAGGTTTGCAGAGACACTTGGGTCATCCAGAGTCAGCTCAGCACTCTCTGGAACCTTCTTTCCTGCTACTTGGTGATGTGGACTGAGAATGATGATCTAGTCACCCAGATGAAGCTGGAACCTGACGTGGTACAGACAAGCACTGAGTAGGCTTTGAGCATCCTGCACCATCTGCCTGTACCCCAGTGTGCTCCTTCCTGACTGTTCCTGCCCAGTTATATTGTTTATTTTTGGAACTGGCTTTCCAGTGGCTAGTGATGATCTTTACAGCCTTCCAGGAATCCTCTCCAGTGCCGTGTGTTTGATGTTGCTGTACAGCGGGCTGTCAGCCAACGCAGCTGCCCGTGACAGCCTTACCCCACTCAGATCTTTTTAGCCTGCTTGCCGGGACAGCAGGTACTGCGCTGTCATTCACCTGATTTGCAGCCTGGAGGTAGTGTCCAGCTCAGTGGGCAGGAGGACAGATTTGAATGACTGCAAAGTGCTGGGTAATCATCAGCCTAGGAACTGTTGACTTTTTGCAGGTTTATATACCTCATATACCCTGTAAAGCTCTTTTCGTGGCCTGTTTTAGTTTTGTGCCAGCTCAATGCAGTTCTGTGAAACCCTGAAACAGATGGTCCCCGCTAAGGAGGCTGTTCTCACGCCAGAAATCTTCAGTGAGTGCACAAGCAGATTCAGTGTTTCAGTGTGATGGTAACAGAAGCTTGGGGAAGATCGCACCAGCAGCATTCCCCTGATCCCCACTGTGCTTCGGGGATCCTCTTGTGCCCTTAGGCTGGGGACTAAAAGCCCCTTCAACAGCATCTTTGCTGTCCAGAGCTTAAGCCAATAGTACTTCCTATGCAGAGCATGGTCCAAGACCCCAGGTGGTGGTTATATATTTGGCCATCTTTGAGAAGCTTGTGTCCTGAGAAGGATAAATTTCTACATAAAGATCAGCAAAATTATTGTTAGGAAGTGTATAATAATTCTGACTGGGAATTCCTGAGTGTGTTTCAGCTCATGCGTGTGGGAGCATGCTCGGTGACCAGAGGCAAACGTGAATTGTAACTAATGGGATTTCTCCACCTGCCTATCTACCGAACACTAATGACAACTCTCTCCTCTGTAGTAGGTAACATTTTTTAGCTGGGCTGGAAAATTCATTGTATTTTAGAACCTTTGATAAATTAGCATTTTTCTGTGCCAAAAATCAGTATTGGAAACAGGGCTCTTGTTATGAATCTAAAACTCCTTGAGCTGGAGCCAAAGTTAAATGATAGAAGTGAATTTAATGCGTATTTCCTACAAAAGCGTGCCTGTGGGCTGGCAACATGAGCAAGACTTTCTGGACAAGATTTATGAATAGGGGAGTAATAATTCCAAAATAAGTATCAATCTTGTTTTGCCATGATGCCAACTATAAAAGAGGGACTGTAATTGTCTTTTTCTTCTGGACAAGAAAAAGAACGGCAGATAAGTCCCCTTTAGGTGGAGCATTACTCTGTCTTCTTTGAAGACAGATACTCAAGTTAGAGAAAAGAAAAAAGGACTATAATAAAGTGATGTGGCTTGTAAGAGCAATGACAGTTCAAAGGATTTTAAAAAAAATGGAAAAGTAATAGTATGTAATAGAAACATAAAGAAATTTGGAAGGAGTTCTCCCTCTAAGATAGCAGGAATTTTAGAGACCCAGGAGTACAATGGTGAGTGTCAGTCCAAAGCATTTAACTTCTGTTGGTTTTCTTTACACGTGTTCCTAAACAGCCTCATTTTACAAGAACTCTCCCCGTGCTTAAATTCACCTGGACAGGCTGAATTTGCTGAATAAATAAAGAGTTTGTTTGCTCTGAGTGCCGTGAGGGTTGGAGCCAGGTTGCCGTAAGCCAGCCGAGGAGCGGGCCCCCGGCTCCTGAGGCCATCCCATAAGCCATGAGCTCAAATGCTGTGGAGTAATTAGCACGTGTATTATTCCAGATCCGTGGGAGCTCTTGAGGGTTTTTGAAATGTCCCATGAAAAGCGTAAGCAGAAGTACAAACATAAATAAGCTGCATACTTCAACTTTACAAATACTGAAGCCCGTGAACTTCCTTACAACGCATTTTCCTTTAGAAGTTCCCTTTTCTGAAAGTCTGTTTCTTCTTAGATGACCTCTGCTTCTAATTAGGATGAAAAGTCTCATAAATTTTCACTCGTCTCCAGAGCCATAAGGAAGCACAAAGGGTTCTCTCTGGCTGCGTTTCAGTCTGCCTGAACCAGTGGCCTTGGCAGAGGAGCTGCTGGGGAGGCTCCGTGGGGCAGCCGGGGGAGCCCCTTTGTCCCTGCGGCCGAGCGGCCGGGGCGATGCTCATTTCCATCCAGCCCCCAGCTGCAGGGGAAGTGCAGCCAGCTGACACCACGAGCCCTTGCGAGCCCCTTGAGGGATGGGGCATGTGACTTCTGGGTGATTTTTGCCCACGTTTTTAATCTCCCCTGCCGTTGCCCTTGGCTCGGGGCAGTGATGGGGAACAGATCTCTAATCTGACTAGAAAGACGCTATTGTTATACAGACACATCCCCCAAAATTCCCAGTGCTCCTTAGCTTCTGGGGTAGGATAACCTCGCTGCCACTGGCCTTGCACGCTGAAATGAAGAGTTGTCCTAAATCCATTTTGAATTCACCGGCCTGGAAAGGATTACATCCCGCTGAAGAGGAAAGGCAAAGAATATCTGGTCTTTATTTCGGGACCTTTTTGATTAAGACTGTCCTGAGGCAGTTGTGTCATATATACGCTGTAGCTTTCTTTGTGTAGTAGGGCAAGGTATTTGCTTGTCTGTCTCAGCTGTTTTCACATTGTTATTTGCTCTCCTGGCTCTCTTTTCTTACAATCTGTTCCTTTGTTCTAACTTTTTTTCCTTTCCCTTTACCAAAACCAACAAAAAGATGATTAAACCAGACAGTTGATTAGGATGAGGGCTACTTACCTGATGAGTGCAGTGAACAGGGGTTAAGTGTGAGGCCTCTTAGGGGATTTGCTTTTGATTGTTCTTTAATTCTCTAATAGTCTTGTGCAGTGAGAATTGACAGTGCTGGGGTTTTTATAACCAGAGGAGGGGTTAAAATAGCCTGTTTGTGAGGGCTGCCAGAGTACGATGGTGTTTTGTGCTGGGTGCTGTGGTAGGTTCCTCAGAGGAAATTCGTGGTGGTGGGGAACAGGGGCTCCTGCGTTCTTGTTTTATCTCATATCTCAATATGCATTTTTAGAAACCTTCACCCAAAACCACAGAGTGTAAGAGGAGCAGCAGAGGAAAGAACAGTGCTGCTAACTCAGAATGCTGTTGTAGAAATAGAAGACAAATGTATTTTATTGGCCTTAATAGTAGGTGAGCAAGAGAGGCTAAGAAAAGGGAATTGAGTGCATCAACCTTGTGAGTGTTAATTGGTGTTAGAGAACACCGTCCTTCATTTTAAAGCATTATAAGATTTAAAATATTTAAGTGTGCAGCTCAGTGGAATACCCTGTTGTGCCTGAGCAAAAGGACTGATTGCTTATCAGTCCCAAAACGGTTTTCCCTGTGCTAACCTGCCGTGAAATTCCCTAGTCTGGAGAGTTATTTGGGTTGGTGATAAAACTAGCCACATTGTAAGAAAGGTTTCCTATGGGTTGGTGGTCTGTACTCAATTTCATCACTTACATATTTTTCCCTTGTCTTCACTTTATTTTTAACTGGGATATATTATTAATGGCTAGAGCAAGATCTTCAGTGTCTTCCCCATCAGAATACAAAGATGCAGCTTCAATTTAGCAAAACAACAGATGCAATCCTAAGTCAGATCTCACACCAAAGAAAGCTTTTGGTAACATGCTGAAGATGTGGTGACTCTGATGTGAAAACTACAAATGGGAGAGAAACCTGCTGTAGGCTGAGATTTCTTGCATCCTCTCTTCGTGTTTCAGCCTGGCTGTAGCAGAGCTGCCTGCTAAAGTGTAAATGTGCCGGGGCAGGTAGTTGCATCTGCAGTGGAAAGGCAGCATCCTCCATTCCTGAGGGGTGACAGAACAGAGCAGTGGCACCATCTTTGCTTCTGTAAGAAGAGGCTTTGGGGAGGAGCCCAGGGTTCCTGGGCTGCCTTTCTAGGAATGGTTCACTCCTGCTGCAAGGGTAGAATCATTGCTGAAGAGACAGGGTTTGCCTGAGACTGAATTTCTGATCCGCAGCACTTGCTTTGTGGGAAGAAGAGCATTCAGTTGAAAGCCCTGGTCGACCGTGTGAAATGTTTCCCACACCAGGTCAGTGTTTTCACTTCCCAGTGCCTTAGTGTTTTAGCATCTCAATTCCTTGTCGTCAGCTCCAGCTTCAGTCATCATGGCTTGCTGGTAATGTTCCTTTCTCCTTTTTACAGCAAATAAATAAATGAAAGTGTAAGAGACTCTTCCTTACGTGATGCAGAAGGACCAACTGCAATTCTAGAAAGGCAGGGAACACAGGGCAAGGTGGAAATGTAAATGAACCCATGTGTGTAACTTGTGCTTGAGATAGGAATCACGCAGGGGTAGGAGACCTTTGCAATACCATTTGTCAACTCGGAAGGCCAAGTACTCTGTTTTTTCCTCACCTCTTTGTTTTATTAAGTGGCTTTAGGGAGGCAATAGTGTAATTCTGAAATTCGAGCATTGTCATACCCCAAAGTCTTGTTTTAAAACCCTGTGATTAATGAGACTGATTTTGTGGTGAAATTTTTAACTTCCAGTTCAGAATACTCAGTGTTTCAGCTTAGTTTTCAAGTGATTGTAGCTGTTCTCTCATTTTTCAGCTCATCACAGGTCAGGAGCTCAAAGGCATCTGAGCTCTGCTTTTTTTTGTTGTTTTTTGTGGGAATTGTCTGCTTCTGTAGCACCTTTCGTTTCATTACTTTTTTTTAAGTTTGGTTTACTAACTTGCTCTTGGAACAGACGCAACCACCAAAGCTGCTTTTTAATTAGCCTTGTGGTCCATCCGGTGTGTACGTGCTAACATCTTGGCGGTACAATGTGCTTCCAATGAAAGGGAACAGTCTGCCATAGAGTCTCGTAACCTTGAGGTCAGTTTTGAGCTCAAAATTGCTTTTGATTATGGTGCTAGTATGTGTCTCAAAAAATAAAAAATCCAGCAAGCACTGGTGGTCCTTACATGGTGTTGCTGAGTTACACACTCAAATGATATCTTATAGAGATTTTAATGAAATTAACCACTTTATTTATAGATTCTTACCAGATGCATTACTGTGCTACTGTTTGTGAATATTCAGACCTTTGCAACCAGAGTGATGGAAAATTGGCACACAATTACATCATTGTGAACCCCTCTGCAATGGTTTCTGCAGGAATGTAGCCTGATTCATACCTTTGCTGCCTGTATTTCATCTCTTTTCCATACAATGGATAAAACTTTGTGTGCCTGGACACTTACAGCCTAGATCTGTAGCATCCTGAGGAATTTTGTTGCCTGATTAATTCACCATATGTGTTCTCCAGGACATTGACAGTCTTGGAGAAACATGTTAGAACTGTGTAGGTGCTAGATGTTTGCAAACCTCCATTCAGTTTTTAGACTGGTACTTTGCTATCTGTAAGGAAAAAATGTTGAATTTGATTCAGAAGCTATCAGGTATGCTTCTCAGGTTTTCTGGACATGGTCACAATTGGTGGTGGAATGGTTCGTGCTACCCTTGAAATCAGCTAATCAAAGCAGGGTGATTTTTGGACATACTGTAGCAATTAGAGTGCTGTACCTGGAGGATGGTGTAGACTGCGCAGTTTGTGCTTTTAACTCATGCAGCATCGTGCTCAGACCAGTTGGTAATTACTAAAGGAAAAAATTATTATGTTGAAGTGCGTAAAACATGTAACTGTTTGGATGGATGGATGGATGGATGGATGAAACTGCTGTCAGCTGCTCTGTTTTGCCTTGTGTCGTGTACACTCTACAAATAGCTAGAGCTGGGTGAGTGAAAACGTAACTCTTGTCTGTGGGGCTTCACCTTGCCTTCGGTTGCAGTATATGGTTTAATACCACTTTTCTTCAAAATTGTTCTTGGCGAACTGATTTCCACGTATCATCAGATCATTGTGACAACTGTTAAAACTCCAGAAATGATGTCCCATTGTGTTGCCAAAGCCACATGCACTTCTTTCTGCCGCCTAATGAAGGACACCAAAAGGTGTCAGCGGGAGAAAGACTTCGCTGGGTGAGGACTAGGACCTTCAAGCTCTGGGCAACAGCAGCACGAACAGCTGAGAAGCTAAACTTAATGGGATACTTTTAATGAACCAAAGATTCCAAATTTGCTCTCAAAATCACTCAGTTAAAAGACTTTTCTCTGTAAGCATTCTTTGTAGCAAAACGCAAGCAGGTGCTGATACAAGCTTGACTGTAAGGCTCGTAATCAAAGTTGGATCAAGCCTCTTCTTCCAGTTTGCAGCACACATATTCCCCACTGTATTTATGTTGCTATTCCAAAGCCGCTTAATAGCGTGTAGGCCAAGTAGTTCGCTGGTTTAAGAGAAAAAGAGCTTGAAACATGGTGATTAGGATATCACAGTGAAGATGCCCGAGGCCGCTAAGCACTGAGTAACTGACAGGCATCGAGCTGTAACCGGGGGAGGGTGGTCGCAGACGTCTAAGTAAGCATCTTTCCCTCTCGCTGAGGGCTTGCTGTTTGCTGAAGAGCCCTAATTCGGTTCATTTCTAGAGAGATGGAGAAGGGGGCTGGAGAGAGTAATAAATGGTTCTTTGAAAACGAGAGTCAGTAATACACCCCACATGACGATCTAGACAGCCTATTTAAGTGCAGCCAGTTTCCTGCTGAAGATTCAGTTCTAAAAGATTGTGAGAGCACTCGAACAGGAAGCTGCAACTTCACCGAACGGTTTCGGTATCAGTGTATTATCTGTGGTCATTCCCCTCCACAGCTTGCGGCTAGCTTCTGGTTAGCAGAGAAAGACACTTTGAGCTGAGCTGGCATCAGTTCCCACCTACTTAATCAGTTAAGTTGTGAGTGGTGTGGTTAGCTCGAATCCCCTGGTTGTCTTGTGGATTGCCAGTGACAGGAAGGTGGAGATGCATTGAGTGGTTCAGACAGGAATAGCTTGGTTATCTGATGGTCACTCCAGAGACTGATAAAATTATGTGAGCTCTTTTCTGAGAAGACATCAAAAAAGCAGAAACTGTTGTCTCTAACCACCTGAAGAGTTTATAACGTCAAGGGAAATTTTGCTTATCTTAAAAGCCTCAAAACTGTTAACCCATCTTCACTGCTGCAGACCACAGCCATGCCTTAAACTCTCAGTGCACAAAACGAAGGTAACAGCCCATGGCGTGCAAAGCTGTAAAATCTGATTGAGGAAAGGTTATAGTTCAGATCGTCCAAAATTACTTTGACGCTTCAGATTGTGAGGTGAACAACCTGAAACATATGACAGGAACCAGTCTTTTCTGAGGGAGCTTGCGCTGTATTTGTAGAAAAGTCAGCCTCTGTGAGGCGGTCACGTCCCCAGGAGTTGGGGCATGCAAAGCGATGGGTCACTTTTCAGAGCGTGGCTTGTTTTCTGAGCCTGGAGTCGTCAGAACAATGGTGGCTGTGACAGGGGCTTGCAAAGGTTAAACTAGAGGAGGTGGTCATATCCTTGGGACCACTTAGGGTCATGTCTTTGCTGAGCAAACCTCAGGATTAGAATGGATAAGCTTCAGAGAGAGACTTTAAGCAAACGAGGTTTTAAAGTAGTGCATTCAAAGAGGCCTCGGGCAGGTTGCGCTGAGATTCTCTAGCCTTAAAACAGGGCGGTGGTACTCCTCTCCTTTGGACATTGAGATGAACACATGGAGAGTGTTTTATGGAGTATTTACTAAAATAACGTGGTTCTGAAGAGCAGGTCCACCTAATTTTTGTCTATTGCCTGGAGTATAAGGAGCTCTGTGCTGCTTGTCCCGTGTCGCTGTGTGACCATCCCTCTCCTCAAACAGGGTCCCTCAGCCTGTGTCCCCCAGCTCGCAGCCCAGCTTCCGTGCTGCTGGTGCCTGTCCCGGCCGTGGTTGACGTCCTGCGAATGCTGCCGAGCAAGCGTGGGGAGGGTAGAGCCTCCTGCTGGAAAGGGCTTGGGTTGGAATGTCTTACACCTGTGGCCGGTCCAGAGCCCTTGCACCCATCAGGCCGTCACACTGGCCCTGAAGGCTCTAGCCCCTTCCTCGCTGCCGGCCTTGGAATAAAAGCAGAGGTGGACTCGACACAGGGCTCTGGCAGCACAGCCTTACCCTGTACCTGCACGTCATCCAAACTTCTTACTCGATTTTCACAATCTGATGTGTGATTAGTAGCTGTAGCGATCACTGTAATGAAATCCTGTCTGTCTGTTGCTTTTGTTCAGGGTTTGAAATAAAGCTTGGGTGTTTGTGAGGACATGTGTCTGTACAGGAGGCAGGGAAGATGCTTTTGTCTGCTTACGTTGCTTGGCTCAAGCTCTGTCAATGACAACCATAACAATCGGTGCATTTTTGACTCAAAGCTATTTCCTTTCCTGGTGCAGATTATGTCTGGTATGCATAACGTGTTAATTTAACAAAGCAGTTCTTTTGATACAGCTTTAATTTTTTAACAACAGCTCGGAGGCAGTGATGTACAGATTATATAGTGTCAGTTTCCCAATTAAAGTTTTACAGGAAAATACTCTGGTTTTGCTTTAAGCCTGTGTTGAATTCTTCCTTCTGGCACTTGTGCAAATGGAAACTGTGCTATTGCAAAGCATCCATTTGAAACCTTGAAATATTTATTGAGGCTGCATTGAATACTGAAGCAGGAATCTTCCTGTAGGCTTGTTGATGTCTGTCATACGCGTATATTTTGTAATTAAATGTCTGGAAGCTTGTGTGTGTGTGTGGCTGGTTTCTTATTTATTTTTTTTGCAGGTTCTGTTGTTGTTATGCTGTTTTTCCTGAGAAATGTGTTTAATGCATCCCTTTTAAGAGTACCTCTGAAATGTTATCCAAGGCAAGACCACATACTTGATGTAAAGCCATGAAACTCCTACTAATTGTTGTGCTGAACACTGAGGAGGTGGATAAACTGCTGCCCTTCCTAGAATGTTAGATCTTGTGAAGACCATTCCTGCAGCATAACATGTCCGTTTGAAGGATGTAGGAAGGAGAGCACCTGAAGGGACGAGAAGAAAATATTTAATTTTTAAAACACTACCCACAAACTAAACAATGTATTTTTTTATTTATTCCCACCCCTTCTCCTTCCCAGCCCTTTGTCTTGGTTAATGGCAGATCAGCGACTTTCTGTTGGTATCACCTTGAAGCAGCAGAGACTGACCATAGCCAAAAATTGTCTGCTCGTCTAGCAGAGCCCACAAGGGTGCTCCAAGGGATGGGGTGGTGTGGAGCATAAACTGAAACTCAAAGGATAAAGCAGCGTAGCACTGGCTTTAGGCAGGACCAGGAGTCAGCTCCAGGCACAGGAGAACATGCTGCTGTGAAGCTGCAGAACCAAATGCCTGGTGGCATCTGCCTTGTGCTGGGGTCTCTGGCGTCCTGGAGCCACTCTCAGTCTGACTCAAGCGTGGAAGAGTCTCACCCACCTGGAAGCTGTGTGCTGGCTACAACTGCAGTATCAGATACCTAATTTACATTAACCTGCACCCTGCAGCAGCAGTGGTTACTGCTCACATTTGCAGAGAAGCGCGGTGGTGTGGAGATCTCTGCAGCTGCATCTAAATCTATCCACTTCTGGGGAAAGTACAGCTGCTTCTGCTGGGTGGTGGGCATGACCTCTGAATGTGTGATGCACCAGCAGGCTGGGGCTGGGGCAGGCAGCTTCTCTGCCTTCCGAATGTGCTGAGAGTCTGAAATATTCTCTGCTGCCAAAGTGCCAAGGAAGCCACCTGGCTCGCTTTGAAACCAAATGCTGCCATCTCATGTGTTTATCGCTTTCCTTCTTTCCTTTCTTTTTCTATTTCCAACCAATCTCTTTGGATTAGACCTACTGCTAGATAATTATGTCTTTTCATATCTACATCTTTTTCTCAAGCTTGGCTGCATTATTTTTGGGCAGCTATTTAAGACTTTTATTATTTTTTAAAACATATTGTCTCCTTATTTGCATATTTGCATTTCAGAGCAAACAAGTGATATTTCTCACAGTAAATAGTTCTTCAAATATTTTTCTTAACAAGTAGAACTTTTCAGGCACGCCAGAAACAACTTCATTATGTGAATCCTATTTATGGATTCTATTCAGAGCGTTGCAAGGGAGGAGATTAAAGGAGCTGTTCCCACAAACACTATCTGTGCCATATGAGATGGCAGGGTAACAATTGCTTAATGTTTCAAGGAAATTACAATAGTTTCCTAGAAGAAAGACCTGTCTTTCTGTCTTCGCAATGTTTCTTCCCTGTGTTATTTCCTTCATCAGACACTCAAACAGAGGCTGAGGACCTAAGCAGAAGGCCTGGGGAGCTGGGCTGGGTCTGAAGGGTGGGGAGCACCGTATGGGAATCCTTCGCAGACATTAAACAAAGCGAACACATGAATCTGTTATGATGCTGTGGCATGATCAGCTCTTGATACATGTATGAAAAAAATAGGCATTCATTTGGGAAATACGAAGCAAAGGCATTCATTATCAAAACTGAAAGAAATTGATTCTCCCACAGTATTTTATTGCAGTGGCTTTATTTGTATAACGACCAATGATCGATGTCAGGTTAATTGTTTTATCTGAAGGATGTTAGCACGAGCTGACAGTCTCTGCATGGCTGATGGGCTTCTCTGTGGTGATGCAGAGGGCACCAGTAGTGTGAGCAGTGTAGCCTGTCAGGCCCCACTTCATCCCTAAACTCGGCAGGTTTTAAAGCATCTTGGGAGAAGAGAGGAGCAGCAATCCAGCACGGGGATTGTGAATGTTGAATTCTGTTGAATTCCTCAGCTGCATGATGGCCACTGAGCTGTTGGGTTGGCAGGATTGATATGATAGTTGCCTTTTGGAATTGAATGCTGCAGGTTGAATAGCCTTAGAAATACAAAGGAAATCCAAGCTTCTTCTGCAGCACTGAGGAGGAGAAATACTGGAAGCTGGTTTAGGCAGTGTAGTTTAAGTCAAGTGTACTTGTTCAAACATGCATGAAGAGCACAATGCAAATGAACTTTAGATTAATTTGGTGTTTAGGAAGGAGTCTGGAATGTTTTTAACTACAGTGTCCACATGCTGCCTGTCCTGTTGGCCCCAAGTGCTATGACACACTGTGCATCAGCCACTTGCGCTTTAAAGTTTCTGTTCAGATGGTTGGGTCAGCAATCAAAACAGGCTCACTGGAAAGATCAAAGAGGAGGGCAGGCTCTCAAAAGAGAAAGAAAAATTAGAAGGGCAGTTTGCAGTTTCACATTAATTTTCTTCATTGCTGTACTGGACAGCTGGGAAAAGTGGGTAGAAGATGTTTGCGTGGAAGAGTTGAGTAATACTGAAGCGTACAGAACAAAGGTGCTGTGGGGCTGCCTGCCAGCTCTTGCGTGCGGGGCTGGTGCGATGGATCATTATCTATGAGCTATGGAAATGCTCCAGTGTCTGAACAGCACATTTGACACCTACTGGTTTTCTGTAGAGTTTTTGGAGGGCGAGGAAAGGGGACTTTGGAGTTATTTTGCTTTGTTTTACTTGGGGAATGGAGTGTGAAAGAAAGATCCTCAGTAGGACTCGTTTCTGTTCCACCTCACGGATGTCTTACACCTGATCA
This sequence comes from Apaloderma vittatum, assembly GCF_000703405.1. NCBI lineage: Eukaryota > Metazoa > Chordata > Aves > Trogoniformes > Trogonidae > Apaloderma > Apaloderma vittatum. Next base: position 208,749 of record NW_009699872.1, read on the forward strand.
GATCAAAACCTTATCTCTGATCTGTCTTTGCCTTGGGCAAACATCCTTGTGCTGGTCTGTTCAGGTAGCTCTACCTTGCTGGCCTCGGACAATGAGTAGGAGAACAGTAGGGTTTTTTTCATCTCTGTCAGTGACAGCACGAGGAAGTTTCAGGAATCTCAAGAAAGCCCAATACATAGAGGGAGTGGATCTTTGGGGGCTAAGCAGGACCGCAGCGTGACTGTGACTTGCGGCTTTACTGAGCGTGGTGTTCTTCACTCACCAGTACCTTCTCAAGTTGATTGATTTTGTCAGAACTGGCTTTAAAAGAAATGAATTCTTATCAGTGGTTGTGAAACCTAAGGCAAACATGTCATTGAAAATAAACTTACAATGGTTTGATCAAGATCTCATGAATTGAGGTTCTCAGGCATTTCAATGTGTTTAATTGCTGTAAAGCTGGAAGCACAGGTAGGAAGGGCTCATAATTAAAGATGTGTTGTGAGGAGACAGATTCAGAACTTCATGGAGCCTTGCTGTTGGCATTTTCTGATTTCAGACTTACAGTAATGTGCTTTTAATGCTTTTTGGATTTCAGTTTGGTCAAGGTTTGTTGCCCTTTTACCCAGACTTCCTTTATAATGGTAGGTTTCTCTCATACCTCACTTAGAGTCTTCCTGGTGGTTTTCAAGCTCTTCCAATTAGCAAACACCCTAAGAGAAATGCCACTAAAGTTGCAGAGCCCCATGTTTTGAATTTAAAGCCATCTTGACCACAGGATTGCTTTTCTTAGCTACCTTTTTACAGCTCATTTGAGACCTACTCAGCAGAGCTTCAGGTCTGATGTCCCAGGGCTGAAAACCAGTAGCTTGGTGTGGTGGGGGCCCTGTTTCTGACTGAGCACTGCTGTAGCATGAGTATGGACTGTGCAAGCCACATTTTACAGAAATTTTGTTTGATAAAAGCGTATCTTCAGCATCAGTTCAGACTCTGTCTGTCGCAGTGGGCTTTCTGCCTGCTGACTGGAGCTGGGGTCGAGTTTGTTTGGATATTGTGGCGGCCTCTGCCGCCTGTTTAATTTTGTTGGAGTGGTATTTTTGTGACACCATGGTGCCGTGAGAGTTGTAAATGATTCCGTTACTCAAGTAGACTTTATAATTTGGTTGGAAAAATTGCTTTCCGGTGAAACTCAGCCTGAAAATTAACATGTTCATTAGTTGCTGAAGTGGCTACAGTAGTGCGACTTGCGGATTATTTTACAATATGTACTTTTCTGGTTGATTGCACAAATGTAATACAAAAGTTGCTTTTATATTAATCTTTAAAGTTGCAGCCTTGAATGCTTATAATTTTGGCATTCTGACTGTTAACCAACAAAGGAAGCGTGGTTTTGTGTTCAAAGCCAGGAGGAGGAGACAGGAGGTCTGTGTTGTATTCCCAGCACTCCTATAATCTGGCTCCGGGATCGCGCTGTGCCTCAGTTAACTCGTGTGGGGCGGGGAGACCTTCAGGGTGCGTTGACAGGCCCAGTTGTGTGAAGGCTTTACTGCTCTATGGGATCTGCTGGTGGAAGAATGTAATATTGTTCAGAGTGCTGGAATCCATGGGATTAAGAAGTTACCCCAGCAATTAAAAATGGCACTTTTTCCAGTTCTGTCCAGGGCCGGCATCTGCCGCGAACATCTCCATCTTCAGTATTGTTTCCCCCCCGTTACGTTTTTACGTTTTGCACACAGGGCCTTGAGGAGACGGGGAGTTTCAGAACTGGTACAAGCACAGGTGAGGGTGTATCTGTGAATCCCACCTGCTCCTCTTGGCTGTCCCCATGCGCGATGTTACCTCTCCAAGAGCAGAAGTGGCCTCTTCCTTCCCTGCAGAAGCCCGACGCGCTGCATTACAGATGGCCCCTTACTAACTCTGATTTTCCCCAGTTTCTTTGCTTTTCCAGGTTTGAGTTAGACAGCTTGATGTTACTTCAGAGCCGTCCCTTTGATGGCTGGAAACGATAATAGCCTGTGTCATCTGCCCTTTAGATGGAAGGGTTATGCCTGGTCCTTTATTCCCCGGCTCTGGCCCACAATGCAGCCGAGCCGCTCGCATGTTCCGGGGATCTGCCCTCTCACATGCACCGCAAATTAGTAACAGAAGCTAATGGCCCAGCGTGCGGCCATCAAAGGGCTGACAATTCCAGCCTTTCCAAAGGGCCCTTTATGTCAAAGCCCCCCACGAGACCTGTCCGACTGAAAAGACTATTTGTCTGTCCCGGTGTGCGGGCCGGCTGCAGCGCCCAGCCGGCTGCTGGCCTCACCCCGGACTGTTGCTGCTGGCAACAGATAAAAATCACTGTTAACCACAGCGGGGCCGCAGCACATCAATCATCCAGCCCAGATAAAGGCCTCGGGCCTTTGGCCCTATCCTTCGGTTGTTTCTAAATAATTTCCAGTGGCTGAGCATGCTATGGTGTAGGCTGGGTAATTCAGTCCAGAAAACTTCATTTCACTAAAAATGCTTTGATTCTTTTTTTGCTTTTTTTTTTTTTTTAAGAAGACTGTTTTTGTTCAAATAGATGTTTGTTTCGAAAGGGGGAATTTAACTGATGAAAGAGATGCCGTGAAAGTTCAGAGTGAGAATAATAAATAAAACTGTGTGGTTGGATGTAAAGTACAACCAAACAGGCAGCAAGAAGAATTAGCGTTTACTAGAAGTAGCAAAGCAGCTTCGCACTTTAGAAGACATCTCTCTCGGCTTCAGCATCATTCAGCTTCCTGAATTTATATATATTTAAATAGAGATTAATCTTTATATATGGATAACATCATTTCTGCCACACCTTTATTAAAGAGATTTATAGCTGGGTATCAAATTACACTTTTAATACAGCCTAGTTGATTTTTGTAGCAGCAAATCATATTTGTAACTCCAAATAACTAAACAAATTTGACAGGAGCAAATTTTCTCCTTGACACAGCTAATTCTTCATCCTGTCTTAATGTTCTGCTGTAAAGCTGTAAGAAATTGTGATGCTTAGAGCCTGACACTCATAGGTTTTGTTCTCGCCACATAGACATCCTTCAAAGAAGAAACCATTGCAATTTAAATTGAGGGACTTCACAGGCTCAATAGCAGGGAAATGCTCTCTGTAGATAAGCCTTATGTTGCAATCTTGCTGCCTGGTGCTGTAGGGGTAGGGTAAGTAGGGTGTAGTGGAGTATTGAAGGTCGATTCAAGTGTTAGGTTGCATATAAAATCTCTGTGGAAACCCTAAAAATTAAACCTCAGCCAGCCTGCCTTCTGCACGAGCATCTTTGCATACTAATTGCATGGGCCTTTGTATTATTGTAGATACTAATTACCACTCGTTCTCAGTGGGAATTGGACACCTAATTCTCTAATGCTGCTTTTAACCTCCCAGCTTACAAGCCTTGCATTTCAAGGCACCTCCATCGTGCTGGGATCTTCCAAGTACGGGCTTGGTCCGCACGTGTGCGCTGCTGCTATCGAGGTGACAAAGAATCTTGCAGAATTTTGCAGCATAGGCAGCAGTTCTTGGTTGGATAAGATCATGGACCTCAAGAACAGCTGGAAAGGTTGACTGCGCAGTGATTCCTCTCCGAGCGTGCTGGAGTTGTAACCTGGAAGCTGCATTACTTCACAATCTTATTGCTCGTATGACCATGTTTAAGCTAAAAGGGACAAATAAAGTTACTTAATTTCTTACCTGACTGGTATTAATGGGAGCTGAGCCTTGTCTTTCAGCTGGACAGAGCTTCATCCAGAGTACTCTATTAAGTGCTGAGCTCCTGAAATATGACTTGATGGTTTGTGGAACCTGGTATGTATTTCATGCTTCATTGGAGGAATATGATATATATAATATACGATATATATGAAGAATGAAGTTTTCTGTAGAAACAGGAGAGACATTAGCCTGACAGAATTTACTTGTGCGATATGTCCTTCAGTATCTTCTCAGAAAACAAAATAAAATTTAAGATTGATCCTGATGAATTTTGAAATAGGTAACAGTAAAATATTTTTCAGCCAGAAAGGTCACTGTAAATGCTGCCATCCGATCTGAATGATGTGCCACTACACTGTTTCCTCTCCTGCTTTTTTTTTTTTAAACTTCTGTGTAAGGCTGCCTAAGAAATAATGCAGGGAATGACAGAGAAGGGTAGGCTTAAATAACCCTGAGGGTGCTTATCTTCCTTGGCATTAACTTCATATCCACATTCGTTATGTGAATGGGCCAGGGAAGCTGTTTCTGTGACAAATTGGAGTGCAGGGTAGGTTGAACAGCCTCAGTTCAATTTTAGGTAATGGTATACAATCATCTATATGGCGATGCGCAATGCATGGTGTAGTCCCTCATTTAGAGAAGTTTGAATGCATAAAGCCGTATAAGAAACACTGTGATAACTCAGGTTCTTATTTTTAGGAAGAGTTGCAGTGCATATAATTAGCTCCTCCATTCCCTCCCCTCACTTCTTTTAATGACACCAGTAGAGCTTCCCTCCACCTCTAATAGTGCCTGGTCAGGGCTGAACTTGCAACATAGCTGCAGCTGCAGAGAGCATGTGAGAGATCCTCAGGCAGGAGATCGACAGGCACATTGACATAACCATTATCATTCTGTGGCAGACAGGATGGGTTTCTCTTCCATCGCACTACTGTGTGCGTGTATCAGGCAAAAGATAGTTTCAATCTGAATGGCAAGATGAGTGGAGTCTGTACTTTGCTGTGAGCCACGTGGTGCTGGGGCAGAGAGGCCTCTGGAATCTCCAGTCCTTGCTGGGCAGCATGGCTGGTGTTTTGCTGGAACGTTGCTTGTGGAAAATGTAACAGCACTTGTTGATAAATGTTCTAATTGACCATCGTGTTTGCAGACAGATGCGCTGACCTAGAGCTTCCCACGTGCTCGTGCAGTTCCCTAAGATGGGCTAATTAACTTCTCCATCTTTATTTTCTTGGCAAAACCCACTAAACAGTTATGCAAAACAAGTGAAAGAAAACATTGGGCTGAAGGAGAAGGAGACCCAGGTTGCATATAATTTGTGTGTTAAGAAAAAGCCGACACTGGTTATCTTCCTTCAGTGGGAAGACACAAAATTTCCTCTTTAATGGGTAGATGAGAGTACAGTCAACAGCAAGGAATGATCAGAAAGTCAAGATGTTGTTTCCTTTACCAATGTTGAGATTATGTGGTTTCATGGCATTGAGGCTCAGCTCTTCGTTAGTAATTTGCCCTCAGTAAGCTGATTGCAGTAACCTCGAGTTAGCGTAGGGTCTTGTTTAGGCTAAATCTAGCAGATGTTAATCTCGGAAATAATTCCTCTGAAGCTGGACAGATCAGTCAGGTGAGCAAATGTTCGGGACGCTGCCATGCCTTGCTGTCTGAGGGCCTGGTGCAGGCCCTGCAGGCTCTGCGCTTCGCAGAGGTTTGGATCACATCTGGCACCTGCAGCTGTAAACATTGTGAGGTGTTCGACAAATGGCATTTCCTGTTCATATCTGAGCTAATACACAGGACAAATACTCTGTGATAGTGGGGAACAAACATGTTATCCTTGTGCCTAAATAGAATGCCATTCTTTGGCATGGAAGGAATGCTCATTTTCTAGAAAAACTTAAAATATGTAAGAGAATTTCTTTGTTTTCTGCGCAAACTAATCTGTGACTTTTGAACACCCTGTGAGTTACAAAGAGCAGTTAGTATGTGTTGACATAATCTATTACTTCGAGACCTGTTGTAGATGTCGCTCAAAAGTGTGCCCTGACACCCACACCACGTTGGTTCGATTTATTTTCCACGTACGGTGGAATGTCGAAAGGGAGTCCAGAGCCGGTCCCATTCAGGGATCCCTCTGAAAGCTGCTTCTAGACATCAGCAAAACCAGGAAGCTTCATCCTGCTTTTTAAAGCTTGTCTGATAGGCTATGGGAGTAATTTCAATCGCAGTGACCGCTGCTAGGCAGGGGAGGTTTACTTTAATTTTTTTAATTAGCTACAGATCTGCCAGCAACATTTTCTTCCATTTGTGTCAGGCTGATGCTTGACTTGACCTGAACGGTTCGTAGCTGTCGTAAGTTCCTGGTGTTACTGCCGTAGTTAAACGATGCCCACTGGTTATCGTGTGCTGTACATTACCCTATCGATCGCCATCCTACTCGGTGTTTTTAATTACAGGAGAGGATGAGACGATGTTGTTGTACCTGGCATCCTTCCAGCGTGGGTGTGCTAACCTTGCAGCCTGTCTTGCCGTTTCTTTGAACACGGTGTTGATCCCACCACCTTGTGTGCTTAAATTATTGCTAAATTGCAGTGTTTTGAAGCCACGGGAATATTGCTTAAAGAACTCTTCTCCTAAAACAGCTCATTAATATGTGTGCTATTCAGGGTTTGCCAGAAGTTTTGTGGTCTGTCTTGCCTCCTCCACTCTTCACTCCTCTCCGCCATCAAAATGTCTGCAGGAAAGTGTGGGCAAAATTCATTCCCCTGTGGCTGTTTCAAACTACACAGTTCGGGCTCATCCTTTGATCCCTCCTCATGACTTTATTTCATTATCCCTTAAGTATAAGGAGGAAAGTTAATGACATCATAAAAACTAGAACTCTATAAAAGATGTTTCTGCTGATTTACTGCCAATGTACTAGCAGCATGTCATATAACTGCCCATTAAGGATGGTGAGTTGCTCTCCTGCCTGCAGCTTTCCTTATCACCAGTCCTTTTATTTATGGCCAGATTATAGGGATTGGGTGTGCACAGTAAAACATAGAACTTATTTTTATCATGCATATAATTAACCCTTTAATGATGAGATTAAGTTGCATCCATCCTCCTTTTGTATTTAAAAAATATTATTAAATATTCCTGTTGGTCTTTAAAGCACTTAATGTGTTGCTGCGAGAATGTAGTTCATGGTTTCTGGTTACACCATATCTGTGTTTCCCTTTCCAAGTTCACCTAAATTCTGATCAGTGAGGAGTCTGAGAGAGATAATAGAACCTTCTTACTTAGATAAACAGAGTCGAATTTTGCCTGCTCAAGGAAGCCGAATTTGGTCTATGGAAACCTTGATCTTATCGCTTGCCTACGTCTTAAACTTCCAGCTCTTTATACATCTGTCCTCCAGCCCCTTAGGATACACAGTCAGCTTGGTAAGTAATTATTTGCAACCGCATTTCCCATCACCGCATCCATCACTGCTCTCACTGTAATGGCCAATTTGTCTGGTCGTGCAACTTTATGCTCTTGCTTTGTGCAGCGTAACGCGTGTGCTCCTGTAACACCCTTCCCGTTGGACTTGGAGCCTGCTGCTTGCAAAGCAAGCTTGTCATTTGGGCTACTAGTCATGATTTTGAAAGGCAGGCACCCCCTCCCTCCCACCTGCAGCTCCAAATACTTCAAGATAAGCTTCGTATTCTGAAAGCAAGGCTTCTTTTAAAGTATCTCAAGTTGTAGAGAGAGGTGGGGGAAAGTTTGGATGTTCAAAGTGATTCATTGCTCCCGAGAACCTCGGCCAGTGAAGTTACTTGTTTAATCATATTCCTTGTACATCGGGCACCTTCTGTTAATGCAGTCGGAATGGTTTGTTTGCTAGATACCTCCATGGGATCTCAGTCCTGGGAATGCACTGTGGTCAACATTATTAAAAGCTGTTTGTGTTTTTATCTTCTACCCAGTTAGTTCTGATTTTGCTGATTGTGAATTGCTAACAAAGAATAGGCATTCCTCAAGTGGAAGGAAGCGGGAAAAAAGCTTTATATTCATACCGTCTCCATTACCTAGGCTTCATATTAATACCTGCATAGTTCTTGAGAAAGTCCAGGAGCAAATATCCATTAATAGCTATTTTGCGGAGGTTTTCCCTGGATGTAGTGTGAATTTAGGATTTCCGTGTGCAGAGCTGTCATAGGAAGATGATAGCAAGAGGGATGCTGTGCCAGCCACGTGTTTGTCACTTGTCTCAACTGGGAAGATCTCTCTGTTGGTTTCAGTTGTTTTGAGCTGGTTTGTTTCTTCTCCTCCCAGAACAAAACAGGGAAATGTGATATATGATTGTATAAGCTTAGTTTTACTCGTATAAGTAATGGAATAGGAGAAGTTCTAAATGAGGAAGTCATAAAGAAAAATAATAAAGGAAGGAAGCAATGAATTAAACTCCCAGTGCTTTGTTGTATGCCTGTGATTTATGAAGAGGTATTTATTTATTTCTTGCAGAACAAACAGCATCTCTGCATAGAGCAAGACAAATAATAATGTTTAAAAATACAGTATTACTGTGTCCGTACTGGACCCTGGCTGCCTGTGATGAGCTCACATTCCTTTTATTTTGGATATAGTAGTATCTCTAAGCTGACAATAGCACTCATGCTGAAAGTCGAAGCAGTAGACAATGGTTTTATTTTTAGTATATCCACATTTTATGAGGAGTAAAAAATAACAAGTACCACACTGTTCTGAGGGAAAGGTATTGAGCGTGAAATACATTCTTAATTACAAAACTGTTTTAGTTGATCTGATGGCTTCAAATGATGCAGCAAAACACTGTTGCCTTCGAGGCAAACCTTGGTACTTGTCTAACTCTGTAATAGGTGGGTGTTCAAACTGAGTGGAGACTTCCAGGTCCCTGGGTGTCTAAGGCTGAGAGTCAAAACCGGCTGAACAGGCAAGGGAAGCCTTTTGCATCAACTGGTCTTTACATACAGGTTTTAAGGGTGATGATATCTCAGTTTGTTGGCTTTAGGATTTAGAAAGCCTTTTCTCATTAAGGTGAGGTATTCCATGTATGCTTTGCACCAGGTATTCCAGGAGCTCCCCTCCCCCTTGTATGGCCTTCCAAAGATCCCGTGCTCATTGAAAGCTTAATTAATTAATGAGTAATCAGTTCTCAGCTCTAGGGTATCAATTTGAAGGAAAAATTGATTTTCAAACCCAAACGTCTTAGACTATTTATATTCTGAAACTACTGTGCATGTCATAGTCCTATTTGGAAAAGTGTCCAACTCTACTCAAGGGCAGGCAGCCTGAGGAATAAATTAATTCTTACCCATCACAGGATGAGTATTAGAGAGAAGCTTTGAATATCGGTGCACTAGTGAGAAGGAAGCTTGTGATTCTCATACCTGAATCAAAATTGGCCAAGTATTTAAAATGCTCATTTCATTGCTGCCAGGCATTTACCTAGCATGAACATTAACAGGATGAGAGGGGAAAAAATTAGAGGTTCAACAATAATTTGGAGTTCTCTGTTTATAATGTGAGAAATCATCAATTAATTCCATACCTGGAATAAAACATGCCCTAAGGCCTACCATCTGCCCACATTTAAACTTGAAGATAATAGATTTGGAAGAGAAGTTTGTAATTATTTGCTAGGTGGTTCTGATTAATTTACAAGGAAAATTGCTAATACCGATAGTGTATTACCCTGGGGCCAAGTGGAAATCACAGTATTGCAGAAAGGGAGAACATGTAAATGATGGCTTGTGCGTTATCTGTTAGGCTGATTGGACAGTCTGATTATTTTTCTTAAGCCACTAATGGATGCATATAAGATTAGAGTGTGCTTTGGACAACATGACTATAATTCTCACCTAACAGGCTGTAGAAAATAGGAAGTAAATATACCCCAGTGGCGTTCTTAGAAATTAAAAATGCTAAAGGCTAGATTATGAAATTGTAATAGATTTACACCAGCATGACTGAGATCAGAATCGTGCCTTGAAGCACTGAAAAATACATTTGTGGAGTGATGTATGCTAGAAGCCTCGGAAATTACCATGTAGGGAATGCATGCGAGCAGCCTGCTGTGGCAAGTGCCTGTGTGCTTTAAAGATGTGCTGAAAAAGCCATTGTAGAGTCTAGCATTAAATTAAAGTTGAAACAGACTTCACTGGACTATAGCCTAGTGGGTATGGAAAAAGATAATTTATCTGGAACTCTGAAATATTTTGTTTTGGCTGCTGCTTACTCGCCTTGGAGAGCACTGTGGACTTCTGTGCACCATTACAGTTACAGCGGCGCAGTTGAGAACTGACCTTTAGAAAGAGTGAGAATTCTGTGTACAGCTGGTAGGGCAAAAGCCAAGTCCTACAATAACAGCAGAAAATGGTGAGGTGCGGCACAAAACCAACGTCTCCATGGCTGCTGCCCAGAGTCACTGCCATCAGCTTTGCTGCCTCTCCAGTTCTCTTCTGCTCCTGTGTGGTTTACTCCATGGTAGCAAAAGCTGAATGGAGAAGGATCCCTAAATCGTTAGAGGTGAGTCTTTAGATTTGAGTAAAACTGCCTCATCTATTTAAAACAGCAACAACCACCCAAACAGTGTCTCCTCCCTTGTGATAGAGTTCTCTGCCTGTATGGATTTTTCAGGAATGATCCCCTGTCTCCCATCCAGCACCCACCTAAATAAAATTTCACCACAGCAATCCCTGTGAAATAAATGAAGAAACTTGAGCAAATCGTTACCAGTAAGATGTTCTTTGCTTGAGGGTGGGGGTTGCAAGCAGTGGTCTTGCTCTTTCTTTTCTGTGATCTTTGCGATGGCTCGTACTTAAATGCTGTAGGGCTCATTAGCCCGAGATGTTGTCAGTTGGTGCCTAACAACTGTATCTCATACATTTTTTCAGAGACTGTAAATTTTCACTTAATGGAAAAAATGTTGCATGTACATATAACAGAACGTTTGAGGCTTTATGCTAATATCAAGTAAACAGGTCTGAGTTTCACCTTCCTGTGATAATTGAACCATTCGCTCATCCTCTTCTTCTCTGAGAAGTGAGGCGATTTGATGCAGCCAGTGAGACACCCCCGTGCTCAGAGTGGGATGGCTGGACGTCGGTCCTGGAAATGGGTGAAAGCTGATTCCAACCTTGTCTAAATCTCCCTTGAAATGCAATAATGAGACCTCTTCATCAAAGTATGGTGAAATCGCAGCTGCCAGATGAGGCATGCGTTAGATTTTGAATCTTCCCTTTTAAAAACTCAACGTTTTTTGTTTTCATTTACACAGAATGTTCTTTCTTACCTTTTGAAATGCAACACCTTCATGACCTGCTTTCAGTAAATAATAGCCTTGTGCACCAGCTCTTGGCATATTCAAGAAAAATAATATTACCAGGACCAACATTTTTGCTGGATATACAAATTATCAGCTTTGAAGGACTTGTTGCTCATTCTCAGATTGGCACCTTGTCTCATACCGTCAAGATCATACAACACTCCAATAAAATAATACACGCACACAGGGTGTTTAGTTAACATACAAAACAAATGGGTTTTTTCAGCAATGGAGCACCTTGCTGATTTTTTATTATAAGTGGTAATTGAAATTCTCTTGTTATCCTGGAGGATTCAAGTGATTATTGTCTTAATACAAAGCACAGGTCCTTGTACATCACTGAGCCAGTCTTTTGTAGCTGGGATCAAGCCAAGGAGCTGACTCTGTGGGTCCCTATGCTCAGCAGCTCTTATGCACACCCTTGTGCGTGGCGACTTATAAAGCATCTTCCTCAATTTCATCAGACCAAATAAGTTCTGAGCCTTAAGCCTCTGACAGCCTGCCACATTTTTAGAGGGAAGAGGCATCAGTCGTAACAGAGGAGACGGCAGATTGGAATAGGTTCTTGTTTTCCTTTTCTGTTTCCCCATCTTGTGTTTTCTCTCTCATTGTCGAACTTTCCCTTACCTCATCCCTTCTGCTGTGAGCTCTCCTAGCTGCCACTCATCTTTAAATAGTCTTGATGACTTGCAGTATCAGTTTTGTGCTGGTGGATTGTTGCCATACGCCAGTGTAAGTTGTCAGTGAGCAACTGAAGCTGTCGGCTGATCTGCTCTTCCCAAGTCCTGCTGCTGCGAGAGCTGGCCCTGCCTGCCCTCAGGGTGAGACTTTGCCCAGGCTGAGCGTGCTCCTGGGATGTGGCAGGGTGGGCAGGGACAACCGTGCCGTAGTGGCACTAGACCTCTCCACGATGCTGGCAGGGACCTGAGCAAGAACTTATTTCCATGAGCAAATGGCTAATTTAGAGGAGAGCTGGGGGAACCAGAGGGAAGAAAGGCCTTGGCAGCGGAGAGAGACAGACTCCAGGGTGCAGGGTTGTCCCCGTGCCGCGGGCAGGACCAGCTCTGTCCAGGCTCCCCCTTGCTCTGCTCCTACCGTGGCCGCAGTGCAGGGAATTGCGTCCACCTGGCAAAATGCTGGGGAGATGAGATGAGTGCTGCGAGAGGCCATCGCGTCTGTCTCATTCTGCATAAACTTTGGCAGCGGGTTTGTTAATGATTTCCCCTGATCTAATTGTTCAGACAACTGTCTGTTTACCATCAGTATTTACAGAGCTTTCATTGAGGCTAAACAGACATATGCTGTTTGTCGCTGTCATGGTGTCGGGGAAGTTGCAGACACTTCATTTCCAACATTTCCTTTTATTTTTCGAAAACTCTTCTGGAGAAACTGGAAGGGGCTACCTGCCAGTTGCATTGTCTTGCCTGGATCCGCTTAGTTACGCTTCAGCCCTTCAGAGAGTTTTATCTGAGCATAATGGAATTTTTTTTTTCTTCTGGTTACTTTTTAATTAATATCCTGTAACTGCTTCGAACTTGGGAGGAAGTGTTTTTTGATTTCTCTTTTATCAGGTAATTTTAATTATTCACACCATTGACTTCATTAAGTTTAAAACACCGTAATATTATGTGTGAAACAATGGTCTTTGGAGCAATAGAAAATTTATTCTTACTTTTTCTGAAAACAAAATTGCCAAAGTGCCACCACAGCGAAGCATCTCTGCTGGGTTACCTGCGCTCTGCCGTGCCCTGACAGGTGATGCCCACAGTCCTCCCTCCTCTGCACGGTCCCAGAGGATTAAATACAAGTGGATGTCACGCTAGTTCCTGCTTCTGGCCTTTTTAATTTCTGTTCCATAGCTATGAGACTAAACCAAAGTGTTGACAGGCACAAAAGTGACCACTGGAAGCGGTGTGGTGAGTTTGCTGTGTGATTATTGATGTTCGTCATCCCATGGCATCCTGAAATGCCAGTCACTGAAAGATGCTGGTTTTAGCCAAACGCTTGTAACTTTCAAACTCAGGCATCATAATATAGGAAAAGCTCTTGTCTTGGTTATATCTCAGAGCGTCAAAAATTAAAATCTTCTAAACCAGCAGAATTGTAACCTCCCGCCTATTGTTGTGAAGTTCACATTTTTGGCAATATTGCAAATGAAAACAGGAAAATATGGTACAAAGGAGCATTGTTCCAGCAACTTCAATGCTCCTTCACTTGGATTTGTTTAGACGTTGCCTGTGGATTTGGTTATTTTTAAGTTCCTGTTGGTTTTAGCAATTACGTTTATTGTGGCAATGTGTAAGGATTGCCCTTGCACCCGGTGTTGTTCAGGACTGTGTTGTCCTGTTTGGTTCTGCTTACCTTCAGCCACGGGGCGTCGTGGCATTTTTCAAACTGGCTGCCAGAGTCATTAGTGCCAGTTAATAGTTGTGTCTAGATGTTTATCATTACAGAAGTACCAGCATCCACTTTTCTTGTGCCAGTGCAGATGGGACGTGGATGAGACGTTAAAATTAGCATCATCCAGGAACCGAGTAACCTCTGCGCCACAGCAAATGCAGTTCAGAAGCAATGGTCCAGAGCAGTTCTCGCAGCCCTCGCAGGTGAATGCGCCTTGAGTGGCAGCTTCGCTTCTGCCAGCAGAGGAGGAGCTGAAGCTGAGGGTTGTGCTCCCGGCTGGCTGCAGGTGAGGGGCTGGTGGTGGCAGGGCTCTCCCGCTCATAGAGCCCAGCACTCACGGGTGGGAGAGCTCAGGGTCACAGTCCTGCGTCTGCCGGGTGAGCTGCCCTTCTCCCTCCGTCACGCAAGGGCTCCCTCTGAGCTGCTGTGCTATTTTGGAAATGAGGATGTTAGTTTAACTGCAGCACTATATCAGTAGATAATCGTCCTGTAGTACAGCTATATACTCTCACAGTTATCTGTTCCCACTAAGTAGATTAAAATGTTTTTTAAAGAGCGATGGTGGGAGCTCCTGTCTTCAGTAGATAGGTTTTGTCTTTTGAAGTAAAATAAGACTGAGAGCTGCAGATTGCCCATTAGTCATGTAACAGGTCTGGTCTGAAGCGCCACTGGGTCCTGTGCCCTGAAATCCTTTATCAACCAGGACAAGAAAATTAGACTTCCAAGGTAATTTGACATTTAAAAATATATATAAACAGGCAAGCATGTATGTCCGAATCAATCCTTGAAAAGTGTGTTTTGAACTGCAGGACGTTTTTCTCTCCTCACAGAATGACAGTTGAAACATTGCTCTTGAAGCAGTAAACGGAAATCTCAGTTGCTTGTCAAAACAAGCAACTCTTCCCTTCTGTGGAATGTAAGATGCTGAACAATAGGCAGCACCTTTCAGAACGGCATCTTCACTATACAGTCGGGTTTCTAATGTAATCTTTTCATCCACGAAGAGTGTGTTATTTCTCCATAACACTTTATCATAAGTGGACATTAGATTAATGCCACATGACAGTGGAATTTCTGCAGAGCTATGTCCTACCCCGAGACGATTGCCAAAGGAACTCGGTGTGATTAAAAGGAGACAGTAGAAGTGAAGTAGGGGGAACCAGCAGCTTATTGCAGGCGCCTCAGCTGAGCGGAGACTAACAGGACTGTGTGAAGGTTGCAGGCCTCAGGGGAGGCTGAGAAAATCCACAAGTCCAAACCTGAACTTGAACCACAAATGTTAGGACTCATTTTCTGGCTCAGGTTGTTGCGAAAATGTTTAATGCTCGTTGTTACATTCTTCCAACTTTATTAATTAAAATATCTTTGTCTTAATTGTGAGCAGGATGCCCGTGTGAATTTAGGTCCATGAATCAGAGCCGTGGAAAGCTGTAGCTGAGGGGAGAGTTCGGTCCTGTGTGTCACACGAGGGTCCCCAGCTGTCCCTGCCAGCCCGCCTGTCCGTTTGCTGCCAGACTCTGATCCACAAGGACCTGGCTGGCTTTTTTCCTGAGGTCATCTGGGCACAGTCGGCAGGACGGGTGACTTCAGTGCCCTCTCCAGCCTGATGCTATCAGGCTGGGTTCCAGCAGGTTCGCTTCCCACAGTATCCTTGTGCTTTCCTCCCCTTCCTCCTATCCAGCGTACTGAGTTGCAGCATCCTGGTTAAATGTATTTTTAACAGGAAATAAGAACCAGACAGGAAGAAGAAAGAGCAGCGGCATTTGCTGTCTTCTTCTTCTATGATGAGTCCCTTGGGCTTTATGGCTGGAGGGAACAGCAGGAAAAGCTTGTGCTCGATTCTTCCATACAAAGCTGAATTGCAAGTAACAGAGTCCTGCCTCTCTCCATTCCCATTGCCCATCCCATTGTGCTGTCTTTGAAGTACCAGTTTTAATCCAAGACTCAAGAGCAGCATATTCGTGAAAAAAAATACTAGATGTCTTTCTCATGAGTGTTATTAACAGCCAGTGGTAGTCAGGAGGCATTTTTCTTGTATGCTACAAAGCAGCAGCAGATAGTTAGCAGAGCAAGTGTGCTGTATCATCATCCCCGCAGAGAACAGAAGTAGCAGACAGTTTCCTTCCTTCATGGCAAACAGCCTGTAAATGAAATCTTCTCTCTGAAGACGTAGCAGAGGCCAGATGGGAGAGGAAATCTAACCTGGAGTGTAAAAGTGGCATCCTGCTGCTGACTGCTTGGAGGACAACAAACAGTCAGAGGCAGGCTTTGACCAGCTCGGTCGGTGGTAGGAGCTGATGAATAACTGGGCAAAAGGCAGTGAGTGCTGCTGTTTCATGCCACCAATACATATTTCAGTCTGCAGCAGGAGCCATTTTCTGGTGGTGGGGCAAGACCTGTGTGTACCCGTGAGCATCCTTTTCTCTCCTGGGGCTGCAGCGGCACTGGCCCTGGGAGAAGCTGCAAGGCTTGTCCTTGCCACTACAGAAAGCAAGAGTTAATAGTTCAGTCCAGGGAATTGCAGCCCTATTTGTCTAAAGGAATGGTGACTTCTATTCCCAGATCTGATTTATCCCCAATCTTTACAAGAAGACACTGGCGTGGTACTTCTGTGTCGCTGAGTGCGAGCTGTGGGAGCAGGTGTATAATTGGTTCCTTGTTTCTTTCCAGAAAGAGTCCCTGCATTTGTGCAGCACTCGACAGTAGTTCTTGTACTCAATCCCAAAATCTCACTTTGGTTTGGAGTAGTCATAAAAATGAGTTTCTTGAAAAATAAATAAATAGAGTTTATCCTTGTTAGCAGGTGCTACCTGAGGCTGTCAGATAGCCGTGCTGACAGGCTGCTCCGTCTGCACAAAGCTGTCTGTGTTCAGGAGGCTGTAATGTGCAGCTCACAGGCTTGGCTGCTGCTTTCCACCAGTTCCTAAAAGAGCTGCAGTCTCCTCGTCAGCAGATGTTACTAAATCAGTCTACTCCAAACCCTTTTTAAGTCTTTTCAGGTAACTCATCCTTCTCTCTCCTGTCTGATGCTCTGAAATATATTTTTTTAGACACCTACATTCAGCCACGAAATACTACACATAATTTAAACAGCGTAGAACTCTCGTCTTGGTGCCTTAAAGTTAACAATGCCTGCGAACGGTGTACTCACGGCAAATAAATATCAGAAATAGGGTAGCCCGAAAGGATGTCTCAGAAAAGGAAATAGAGATACAAAGGTAAGTAGGTACAAAAAACCATCATGAGCTAATTATTCTCAGTGCATTATCACAGATGAATTGCACGTACGTCGCACACAGTTACCTTCCTGTGACCCAGAAAGTATAGATTAGTAGCAGGCGTACCTGGTAGGTCTTGATGGTCTGTTGGGCTGATCGATAACATCAAGTCCTATCTTCGTTTTTCCTCGATTAAAATAAAAATGTCTTGCAGCTTGGCAGGCACCCGAACGGGTGTGAGAGCAGGGGCGAGGCTCTGGGCCAGCCTCCGTGGGGACTGTTGAACACTTTCCATGAGAGGTTTGCCTAACTTCTGGGTCAGAATATTGCTGGACAAATAGTAACAGCAGGAAACATAATAAACATTGCTTGAAAAGGTTTGGAACAGCGGGATTTTTGTTTTTAACCACATAGTAGTAAATGTGACATATTGTGAAGAAAAAAATAGAATTATTTAATACATACCTGCTAGAAGATATTTGCTGTATGATCTCATAACAGGACAGTATGATTCTGTTTAGGATTGCAGGAAAAGAAGAGTTCCTTCTTCCCAGTGTTTTCCTTAGGAAGTACCTTTGCCTTTCATGCTAAATTATAATATTTTTGTTTCATGCTGAAGACTGGGCTGTGTCCATGGAATTTTCCAGGCCTTCCTCCCTCTCCGCACAGCTCAGCCTCAAGCCTGGCTTGATGTTAGAGATTCTGAGCTTCATAAAGCGAGATCTTTGAATTAGACTGAGTGATGAATTTTGTATCAGTTACCAGTTTCAGTAATACTGAAGCGATACAGGATGTTGTACCTCTGTAACTCTTAGTTTGTTGCACAAACTGCATCACTACATAGCAAATCTGATCCCGGTTTACTAATTCTTTTTCCGCACCTATTAGGAAATACAGGTGAAGTAAATGAAGAGCACAGCTTCTTCCCCATTGCCCGATTCTAGGCTGTGCTCCCTGGTCTGTAACTTGGAAGTAAAGGTCAGGATGGTTCATTGCCTCTCTCAGTCTTTCTTGCTTGTAAATTTATGCTTTCTTCCTCCAATTCTGCTTGAATTCCAAAAACCAATGGGCCAGGCCTTTAGCTGGAGTAAATTGTCGTAGCTTCATTGATTTGAAGTGAGTATGTCAACTTTCACCAGTGACAAATCTGTCCTGTAAGCTGAAATGATTAACTTACAAAAACATTTGATTATCACATTCATAGTTTTCTATTGTTTTAATGTACTGTGACGAAGTCTTTAGAAGGATGATAGCTCATGATTGAATTACCTTTTTTTAAAAATTTATTGTTTTTTATTCTCTTAAGGAGAGAGATCTCTTCCTCTATGTTGAGAATATTTGCTTTGTAGTGAGGATGCTTTGCAAATGCTGGTGAAATTCTAACTCCAGGGGAGTCGAACAGGACCTTCTCCTTTATAGTTATCACTTTAAACCTCGACCCATAAATGACTGGGTTGTGATCTGTACTACACGTGCATCATCTGCAAGTAATGCACAGTGCTGTGGGGAATGCCTGTGAGTTTGGGGGTTTCATGCAAGAGACCAGGTCAGCAGCGGGGATAAATGCACTAAGTTGGCTTTATTTCACAGCAGTTAAGAATCTGGACCAACCTGTAAAAACGATTGTGGAAAAATATTGATGTAACGTAATCCTACCTCCGTGTCACAAGCAGTTGGACTGATTTGCAAAGCTCTGTGTAATGGCAGGGAGCGAGTCGCTGAAGGAGACGGCGTCTCCTGTCGTGCTGTGCCTTGTGCAGCTCCAGCCATTTCCCTCCAGAGTTGAATGTGAGTCTGGAATGACAAAGAAAAAATTGGTAATTTGGTGCTTGGGTTTCTTGTACACAAGGAGAAAAAGAAAGAAAAAGTTTCACCTGCGCTTAGTACCTGGAGGAAGTAATTATTCTGGCATTACGCGATACCTTTCCCCACACCAACTGACACAGGGCATTCGTCATTTGCCGTTTGACCTGTTTTTTATAGAACATACTTAAATGCAGTTTAATTTCATCAAGATTTATTCACAGTAAATTTCCAGTTATTACTCACGTCTTAACGGCTTCATCCAGAAAGCTTGAAGCTTTTCCCCAGCATATCATCAGATGTTCTTTAGCACTATAAAATTAGTTAGAAAGTAATTTTCTTAATTTGGTTTCTTGCAACCAAATAAATGAAAATCCATCTCCAGCTGAAGCTACGGGATTTAGGGTTTTCCTTTATTAAAGAGAAATGATAATCTATAAAGTAGGGATGCGGCTGGGGACGAATATTAACTACTAAAAGGCTTATCTGCCATAATATCTTAGAGATGCTTCGGCAACTAGCGATTCCCCATTGACTTTTTTATGTATTTTGCTTGCAGCAGGAAATAGGACAGCTCTTATGTATCCTAAGGAAAAAAATGGAAGATTTGGTTAAACACCACCTCTTCTGCATGACTCGTGATGCTGGAATAAAAACAGCAAGGACCCTGATTTAACATGAGTTTGACACCAATTCAAGGAAGCATTTAAGCATTTGCTTAAGTACATTCTTGTTCAACAAAGCACTTAAAACATGCTTAGCTCCAGGCCCTTTCTTTAAGTCCTGTTAATTTTAATGAAATTTAAGCATGTGCCTAACTTTAAATAGATGCTTAACAGCTTGGCAGAGCGGAGTGCTGCATTTTAGTTATGTGACTCTGGTGTTCTTCTTATACTGGTGGAAAGAGAATAATTCCCCATGGATACGATTACTAAAAGACATTGAGACGTGCCGTGATTGACTGCAGATAGGGGGAGCGAAATGACACACCGCAGGTGCTGCTGACAGGAGTGGAAGTGAAGTTAGACTCCACCTTTCAATCTGCTTGTGAAGATCGGTTGCCGTTTCCATCCGAAGGCAGATAAAGTTGTGATAGGTAGATACGATACTAAACATACACCCGCCATAGAGCTGTGCTGGGAGTGTTTCATCTAGAAATCAGTTAGTGCTCCATGCTTTGATGGCTGGTCCAAGCCAAGACTTCGGCCGTGACAGTAAACAGTCTAATCTTCCAGACAAGAAACTAAAGAAACCCCTAGGGCTCCTCCTTATTTTGGACATGTGACTTTTGTTTTTACTGGAGAGTGCTCCCAGGTCACTAGAATTACTGCAGCAACAAATGACTGAGCTCATTGAAGCCTGACCCCAGATCTGAAGTCCCAAGCTCCTGTCTGAGCAAGGCTCAATTTTGAACCCTCAGGCCTTCTCCCAATGTCAGTACTGGCATTGTGAACCCTATTCCTGTGGAATAAGGTCCTGTCACTTTGCTCCATCATTGGTTTGTCAAATTGTCCGTGTTTTGTTGATTGACAACGTTATGTAAGCTGACCTCGAGCCATTTCCATAAGCACAGACGATAATCAGGACACCCAGCAGCCGATGTTAACCATGCCAGCTCCCTGTCTTCTGCAAAGAAATACATAAAATGTGATAATGAGTAAATGAAGTGTGAAGCCTTTCCTTCCTCTTGATTTATGTGCAGAAGTGTTTCTAATTTTCCTGATGTTATCTCCCTTTACAGGATATAATTACCTGATTTACTTGATTGCCTTCTGGGAATATTTTTTATAAATTGACTTAAAATTGTTTATACTGTTGCAAACTGATAATTTCATAAAGTGCCTGCTAATCTGCTTGAGTTGTTTGTTGTATTTTATTTTGTATTTTTTCTCTTTGCCCTTCGTTACTTCCGTTTGTAGTTATTATGGGAAGTCGATATCATGCTTTGGACTAAGCTGAAAGTAGAATAGCTTGTCAAGAATTTTCATGTCATTGTCTCAACATGTTACTAAGAATAGACTCTACTACTTCACTTTACCCCCACAAAAAAAATGGTTTTTAACTTTTAGTACACATGACAGCACCTCAGGAGGTCTTAAGAAAAGGTCTCTGAAATGTGGTGTGTAAGATCCTTTGTATCATTGGTTTAGTTATGTTCAAGCAGATGTTGGTGACAAGTCATCTGACTTCACCTGTCTTAAATTCCTAAGATCTGGAGGCTGGGACTGACCAAGAAAACATCTTTCCACTGCACTTGAAGACACTGAGGGAGGGAACCTGGGGAGCAACCCTTCGGCTTCCTTGAAATTCATGAGTAGGCAGCAATCATGGGCTTTTTTGTTTCCAGTCGTGACATGGACACAGGGTAGCAGTTTGTCCTTTGAAATGGGTAAAGCTTTATTTGAGAACAAACAAACAAGTATGTTGAGAAGCAACAAGTATTGGTTTTGTATTTTACATTTAGAAATGACTTGTAGGTGTAAATTCTCATGGATACCTCAAAGATCTTTGTGTTTTCAGAGAGGAAAGCAACTTCTGGGGATACTTGATGTGCTCTTCCTTCTGCTGCCGATAGCTCTACTTCTCTCCTTGGTGGTAGTGAGCTCTTCCTGGTGCCATGGCAAATGGGTTGTTTGGCTCATCGTGTCCTGGCTGGCATCTGTTTGGCGTGGTTTCACCTCTCCACCTCTCACACTAAACGTCTGGCTCTCATTTTCTTATTTCATCCTATTCCACGCTGTGCCTGTTACCCTGGCATGAATGCACCTGCACTAAGGAGGCATCAGAAGTAGAGATGCTGCCAGCAATGTCAGGGCCAAGCTTCTCTGAAGATGCCTGTGGTGAACAGGTAAATGGACACACTGCAAACGAAATGGCGCTGATTGTCGTGGCGTTTCAGAAGCTTTTAGTGCTTTTATTTTGGGTTTGTGGCTTCAGATGTGTTGGTTAGAGAAGAGCTAACAACTGCTCAGTGTTGTTAAAGAGAGGGATAATTATGATTTTATTTAATAGCTCCTCTAACATGCTGCTCTATCTTATTACCATAATCTGAGCACTAAGCGAAGTGAAGAAGCCTCTTCGTTATTCCACTCGCTGTGTTTATTGTTATTGTGCACATACCCCGCTGCCGGAGATGCCTTTCGGTTGATGACTTGCATTTGTTCAATGATACTTTACCTCCAGCGCACCCAAAATGGCATCTGTTGCCCAGAGGCCACATGCTCCTCCCGTATCGGCAATTGTGCGATCTGTAAATAGCTATTAGACTGGCATGGCCTAAATTAACTGCAAATTGACAACTCAATTGTAAAAAAAAAAATGACCTAGTAATTAACAGGATTTTTCCATAAAGGCATAATTACCATTTAGCAGGGTGCTATTTGTACTTCCCTTTTTTCTAATAAACCCTTACTCCTCTTTTTCACTGTTCTGCTGTAGAATATACTCTTGTTCCAGTCTTTATCAATTTTTCAAGCTGACTTTATGAAAATAAAGGAGGGTGAGTGATAGTCAGTCTCTGTCCTCCCCTTTCCTCTCCTGTAGGGAAGAGACAAGTTTGTTTGTACTGAACAGCCTTTCCTTAGCAGGGGTTTGGTTTCTTTGTTTTAACTTGGCGATAGCATCTTAACTGTGCTTGTCAAAGTTAGAGGCCTTCCTCCTTTTGTCACTTAGAATCAATGGTGTGTTTGGCTCTCCCGGCAGCATTTCCCCACCCCCTCGTCCCTTCTCCTCCTCCAGCCCAGCGAAATAACGGCACTGATGAGCTCTTATCTTTTTGTCACACTCCTGCCAGCAGAGAAGACAAATTGATTTATGTATGTGGCATCCTACTCCTGATAGTGCCATAATTTACCACTAAATATTGCTTTGACACAATAGTTTTGTAACAAATACATAATGCATATTGCTCTACTTTCCCTCCACCTCAATCGGTTTTTGAATTAATGGAGTGAGACTCCCTCAATTCAGAGGAATCTCGTGTCCAACGCCTGCGTGGAGCCTTGCAGAATACCAATCTGCCGCCTCTCCTCCCTCTCTGCTTAGTGTCACCTTGAAATGAAGCTGGCTCCCCCATTAGGTTTTTTTTCCCCTTCCTTGCACTGTCAAATGAGGCGGTTCTTCACTCCTTCACAAGGAGCGATGCTTTACTCAAAAAGGCCTGACTTGATTTATTAGGTAAAGAAATGAATTGTGTAAAAGGCTGGAAGGCTTTGCATGTCCTTGCGCAGAGCTGAAGTGTTACATGGGAGCTTGCAATCGCTGGTTTCATTAAATTGGAGCAACACACTTGGAAATGCAAAATCCTTTTTGAATATAAAGGACGGGCTCTCTCTCTCTGGTTTGATTGATACACTGTGTCTGCCTCCCATCCTCACTGCCGCAGAACAACATGTCCCACCAAGGGGATTCTTTGCATCCTCAGTAATTATTCGGGCAAGTGAACAGTTCAGAACTGTTTTGCTTTGTGGGGTTTTTTTGAAACGATACCATCCACAATGATTATATCACTAAAATCATTCTCATGTTTTCTTACCACTTGGTTTAAGAACAAACCAACAGAAGCAATTTGGAATTGGGAAGCAGAGGTGATGGAGGCTTTCAGAATACGTGGTATGAAACGCGGTCTTAAGCTGGAAGTGAGACAAACTGGGTCTGGTTGTGACAAGCAGGAGGAGAATGATACTTTCCTCAGTTAACCTTCTGAGTACTAAAGAAAGGAAGAGGACAGGGAGAGATTTCTTTTTCTGTATTGTTCTGTAAATATTTTGAAGTACAGGGTGGACTGTGCCCTCGTGACAACACCTGAAATTACTCTGCATTTGTACGATGAGCAGTTTGCGGAGGCTAATCGAAACCACGTAGCTTTGCCCTCCCACATGGTCTCTAAGTTGCTGTGATTCCCAAAGCCCGCAGACACCATGACAGCCCTGGCAATTTTATGTTTGCATGTTTTATGTCACCCCCCTTCTCTCTTTCTGACTTGCCATGTCTTTACCAGTCAGGAGGTCTGGAGGAGAAGCATGAGGAGCAGTTGCCTACCAAATCCATGGGTAACACAGGGCAAGCCGGACAGGGGCTGAAATGTGACATTTGGAGCAAGGTGTTCAGTGCTGGTCCCTGAATTCAGGTGTCGTACCCCATCTCCCTCACCCCTTCTCGCGGTTCAGAGCAACCGTGCACCTGCTTCGTGGCAATTACCCAACACTTAACGTGCTGCTAATAACGGATGTTTGTTCTCTGCAGGTCTCGTATTAATTTTCAGTCGAGCTACACTATTGAAAGAGAGAAACTTCCGAAATGATTATGGGTTGTAAACTCTATCTGGCAAATTACTACATATTTCTAGCACGGTTTCAGTTGTCAGAGATACTTCTCAGCCTGTATGCTTCCAAACAGTCCTATCAATTATGTTTCTTTTGACATCTGAGTGGAGCTACTGTCGCCTTGCTTTGCAGCAGTTTCTCTTTGCTTTTGCAGCTTGCTTGTGTAACCAAGTACAAGAATCCCAGGGGAGTGAATCCTAAACCAGTCATAAATGAAAAGTTGTGTTTTGTATGATATCTTAGTTTCTAGCTGTGAGAGAGGTTATTTACAGGCAGGTCAGATTTGAATTTCACATGATTGTGGAAAACAGGGATGGAAAAGGCAGTTTGTCTAGGTTCGGCCCCTTGCAGGTAATGGGGCTGTGCCCTACCCTGCTCGTGCAGTCAGAGCGGCAGCAGTCGTTCTGGGTCTCCCTGTGAAGGCTGCTGAACTCTTGCAGTCATTATACATATCTTTTATTTAATGAACCTCCTTATTTTTCCATCACACACAAGTCAAGATAACAGCCTTAATATTTCCCCTTTTTAGGTGTCTACACTGTCCACTATGTTGTTAGTTGTAGTGTTTCCTGGCATTGTTTTAACGACAACATACTTCCACTCCGGCATTGCATTCTTGCACGGCTGTTGCTGTCAAGACCTCCGTGTTCAATCCATTCTGTCGTAAGTCATGAGCTTCAGGGCCCTAATTATTTTTGCTGTTTGATTCTCTCCAGTTCAGTAACATCACTGTAATTCTGGAAGGTCTGTTGCTGACCACAGTCTTAGAGCAGTGTCAGAGCTGTTAGACACAGAGTGATGGATTCTTCTTTTCTCTGTCATGTAGTGCCTGGTCATACGTCACAGTGATACATCATTACTATAAGGTTTTTAAATCAGTGTATTGAATGGAAAATGTATGACCCAACCAGCCAGTCTTAACTGAGACTGATATTAATGCTTGTGATTTGGAAACAGAAGACAGCAATATTGAAGCATTACGTGCATATGTCAAGTTATTTGTTCTGGATGAGCAAAGGAACAGAATTTTGCAAGGCTGCCATAGGTGTGTGCTGAGAATGTGGTACTGATCACAAACCTTTTGATGTTTTAACCAGCCTTTACTGCTGCCCATTTCATGGTTTTATTGTCTATTCTCTTGTGGGGGAAGGTCTGTCAGAGCATCTTTGGTTTGTACCGTTCTGTTGTTGACCTCAGGAATTGTTGGCAGATGCTCATGCATTTTGGGAGGGGTGCTGTTAGATGTAATTCCTTCAACAGTTCAAGAGCTGGTGATCTGTCATTACATACATTCAAGAAAATTTGTTACTTGAGCCCAATAGCATTTACAGATGTGAGATATTAATATTTCTTTCAATTTCCTCATTTATGAAATGCAGAAAGCAGTGCTGATGAGAATTATGTGCGGTATTTAACAAAGACAAGACTGTCAAGTACTGGATTACTGCAGTTTTCTTAAATCCCTTTTCTCCTTGAAAATCATAGCATCAATTTACTATAAACATTGCCTAAGTAACCAACACTGAGCCAACTCCTTCCATTCCTCTCTTGTCTGAGAAATCCCTTCTTAAATTGCTCACTAAAATTACAGCATTTAGGGAGAGGGAAATAGCTCACAGTCATCAACATTATCTCTTCAATCTTAAGAATACCACTGTCTTATCACTCAGGCAGTTGTTGAGCAATTCATTTCTCTGCCTCTATGCAAGAGGAAACAAAACAGCTGGGTGCCTACGAGAAACATTCATTATAGTGCCAGAGTAATTAAGAGGTTCTCTTAAACGGTAACTTTGCTGAGCTTTCAGATATTGCAAAAGTAGAATGCCTGCTCAGGTTGAAATGTACAGGCTGCATTATTGTCAGTCAGTTAATTACTGGCCTACCGATCATTAAAGTTTAAAAGAGGAGCAGTGCTGGTTGCTGCCAGTTTTATGTGTGTTTAGAAGTGCAACATCATGAAAGAGAGCAACAAGGAAGGCAGCGAGCATTTTGTGCCTTTAGAGGGTTTGACAGGATCTATACTACTCGCAAAAAAAGGGATAAACCTCCTTCTTTAAACCCTGTGTTTGTCTGTATCTCCTCTTCCAGTTCCCCTTCATGCATTTCATGTCCGGGAAGCATGAGATTTGATTTTGCCACAAAGAGTAGAGGCAAAGTTGGAAACTGTTGTTCGTTGAGTGAGTGGTTCTCATGTGAAGCTTTTAGTTGAGCTTGTCAACCAGATCCTTAGTTGTCCCCAGAAGAGCAATGCAGATGACATTTACCTTTGTCTTTAGACTTAAGGATACATGCACAGGCTAATCTCTCTGCTTTCTCTAGTTTTATCGCTCCTTTCTGCTGAAGGGAAGTCCAGAAGATATTTTCATACCCACACGTGCTAATTTTGTGCAGATCTCTAATCCAGACCACAGGAACCTGAATTCTAATTATCATCTTTGAAAATTAATAGCTTTCTGAGAGCAACCTCTCCTGTTTCTCACAGTGAAGGTCTCCCTCCTTTGGTATGGGTGAGGTAAAGCTTGTTCCTCACAAAATTGCCCAAGCGCATGTCAGGAAACTGCCAAACCTTCGAAATACGGACAAACAGCAGCCGAGGTATTTGTACTCTGGTTCATGGCCACCTTAATATTTCCAATCAGGGGTACTGGCAGTTCAAGTACAATGCAGCCAAGTGCACTGTCTAATAAGGTTGTATAATTTTGATATAACAGCCTAGCTCTGTTGTACTATTAAAGCTTTAAAATATTAATGCTCGTTAATGGTGTCACTCAGCCATTTTATATGATTAGTTTTAAGTCTCTCTTGGGTAGGCAAGAAGGGGAATTTTTAATGAAATGTTCCCTGCTCATCTGACCTGCTGTATTACTGCATGAATGCCATTTTTATGAGGCAGGTTTATGACGTTCATTACTCTGCTCCTTGAGCCACTTCATGGCTGCTGTAATTTTTAAAGAAGAGATAAAAATAAGTCAGTTCTTTCTTTGCAGTCAAGAAGCTCTGCATTCTAGCTTTGACCTTTAAGCTGTCATGCATGGATTAATCACATTTCAGCTGGAGATTGTTTTAGACTTAATACTAGCAGTGGACTGATTAGCTTACTTGCCTTACTGGCTACTTCTTAAGGAGGTTTGTCAATGATTTAGACAAAAAAGACATACTCCAGATAGTTCTCTGTTTCTAACCTGCCAGCTTTGTGGATGTACGTGTATTCACATAGGTACACTTGCACGTGTCAAATCTATGTGATAATGCATATATTTTGTATTTAGATGTCCTTAGTACTGCAACCGCAGGTTGTTAGCCCAGAAAATGGCGACTTGAGCAGCAACTGAGTGACAAAATTCCTGACTCCCACTTCAGGGCCACAACTAAAGAAGTTTTTGGCTTTGGTAAAGAGAAAGAAACTATTTTTTATTATTATCATTTTTTTAAGTTACCCCAAAACATCAGCACTTACACAGCTCATTCCAGGTGAAAGGGTATCATGCTGGTATCTACTCTAAATGGGATCAAAAGTTTAACTGCAGCCAGCAGCTGCGTACAGAAGTTTGGCTGAACAATAGCAGGGAGCTGTTGCTGTTATTAGCAACAGTGTAAGGTTTATGACCTTTGATAAGCAAATCTGGTGGGAACACTACAGTGAAGTACGCAGGACTGGCAAAAACAGGGTATTTCATGATTCAGTGATCACTGAAAGAAAGTTCTTGAAGCAGAAAAAGAAAAAAGTCATGTCTCGAAATCTCAAGGTGGGAGAAGGAACTCTGCTGTTGGAAGGTGCAAAGACACAGGGAAAGCCTTGAACATGCTAAGTGTGAAATTTAAAAATGTGAGGAGTCCTTAGCTTTTATAAGGGAATGGTTGTTTTTCTTCTGGTGTCAGAACCTTCCCGTAAGCACTGAAAAACACACTCGCTTCCTAAACCAGATGGGTGAAGTCACTCGATGTGACCCTCCTGCAAAAAAAGAGCGGTTAGTAGGGCCACGGCAAGCGTTGAGATGGAGAAATACAGAAATGCAAATGACAGAAGGGACTAGAGAGTCAGAAAGTTCAGTGTGGGTCTCCTGCACAGAGGAGCAATGCAACACCCTTGCGATGGGCTCTAGTGTGAAATAAATAGAGACTGTAGCTTGTCAAGCTGCAGATAAAAGGCTCCCTTTTACTGGGGATTTCGGGGTGACAAAATAAGTCATGGCAGCAGAGTCAAAGTGGTTTGTGCATTCAGTAGAAGAACCCTGAGCTAAAAACAAAGCTGCACAATACGTATTATGTAGATGCACTTCGCTGTTTGATACTTGTATGTCAATGAAGGGTGAAGATACTTAATTCCAGCTTCTGAAATTCTCCTTGCAAATGGCTGGATGTGCTTTCTCCATGATTCTGTTGTGTTCATGTAACCTTCTGTGAGCTTCTTCCTCTCCCCGAGTGCCCTGCTGCCTCCCTCTCATTGTAGTCATTTGGGGTGAGGGATTGAAGAAGTACTACTGTGGTATCGTAGCTTTTTCTTCAGTATTTAAGAACCCTGGTTTTCATTTGTGATAGAAATTTCATTATGCAGTACGTATTACTTAGCAAAATAAAAGGCTCTAGAATACACTATTTTAGAGTTCTGGTTGAGAAACAAATGTATTATCCATGCATATGTCTGCTTTTACTAAAGTGACAGGTACTAACTGTGCTGCTCTCCTCTTCCATTCACCTTTTTAATACGATTATCTGACTGTTTCAACAGAGCATAATTTGAAGAATGGATTATATACTGAGCTTTCTTAATAAGACATGATAAAAGAGCAATTCATTTACTCCTCCCCTAAGTTCCACATGAATTGAGTGAAATTTCTGCCAGTGCTTCTTTTGTGGAAAAAACCAAAATTGATCAGTGCTGGCAATTGGTCTCAACATCCTGGTTTCCTTACCTTTATAAGTAATGAGATAAACTATTTTATCATATCAATTAGATTCAAAAGAAAGATGGTAAGATTAATCCTATTTTATGGACAAATTGAGTTGTTTGTTACAGAATGCAGAGTTCAAATAAGAAACCTGAAATGCCCTGCCATGGGCCTGTTTGCCCTGAGGAAGATGTTCAGAGCGACAGGGACAGCCCTGGTGCAGCTGGAGATGCGGGCAGGAGTTTTAACCACATCAACTCTCTCTTTTGAAGCCCTGCTAGCTCCATCCTGACCTTTTTTTTTTTTTTTCACTGAAAACGATGGTGCAATGTTTTCCTCTAAAAGTCACCAGCTGTAGCTTTATCCTTTTCTCACTTTACCTACCATTGAGATCTCAGTAAAAAGCTTTCTGTGGAAAGGTTATGGAAGAGGTGAGGTACCCAGACAATCTTTTATTGGACAAACTGCTGTATTTGGAGAAAACAGACAAGCCCTTCTTCAGGTCTGGAGCAGAAGTGTCAGACTTCACACTGAGTGCAGCTTGGGAACAGGTAAATGGGCTGAGCTTATTGTGCTCTTCGAGCACCTCTGGTCTTATTTTTTAGAAAAAAAAAATGTGGGGAAGCAAAAGCAAATCCAGCTTAATTCATCATGTGGAGGCTCACAGTATGGCATGTTTTTGTCTAGGGAGGTGGTTGTGTGTTCGACCCCACTCCTGCCTGGCCAGGATAACTTCTGTCTCCCCTCATTAGCAATGTGGGCTCTGTGCCGGAGTACTCAGCCAGGTGCAGGTAACACTGCATTACAGTGTACTTAAACATGTAGTTAGATATGGAACAGAATATCAATTTAATGGAATTGTGAAATCAATAAAGTTGGACATGTAGACTAGCCAAACACCCAGTCCTACATACACAGTCTTTATCTACAAGTTCAATTCTGTGTTTCCCCAGTTGCAAACCTTGTAAAATCTTCACGACGTGACCTCAGACAGGGTGCTTGCCATCTGCGCCTGGTTACCTCCTGTACAAATACAAATGTTGACAGTATTTGCGAAATGCTTTTTGATTCACGTTGGGAGCTTTACAAGGGCAACTTTCTAGCAATCACTTGTTTTATGGGACCTGCACGCTTTTATTTGTGACATTGTGCTCTTATCATGGTATGAAGGCTCCTAAATACCTTGTGGCACGTTGTATTCCCTCTGCAGGCACCGGAAGAGAAATGTCTGTTCTGTGTTGAGTATGACCCTCCCAAGAGAGTTAGGCAGTGAGAGTTTTTACAGTATCATGGACAACAAGAGAAAAGAGTGGTAATCCTGCAGCAGAAAAATACATTTTTAGAAAAACAAGTAATGTCTTGAAGTCCCTCCCTTGTGTGGATCCTGGAGTAACGCTCTGCAAGGGACCCTCCCTCCACAGTGTGTACCTTACTCTTACATATGCTCATAAAATGATTCTAGAGGCAGACTTTGTTCTGTGTTACCTCCCACTTTCTAAACAGTGCCCATTGCCCCCTTCCTCCTATAAAAGAATCCTGGGAGCCAGGCTAATTGTGGTGGCCTTCCCGTTGAACTGTGTATCATACAGCTGTCTCTGAGGCTGCTATAAATTCCAGCATTTATGTACCCTGAGCTTCCACGTGTCTATAATTTTTATTGAAAAAGACAACATTAAATTGCAAACTCTGGCTAGATCTCCTCCTCTTCTCTCGTCTGGCCAGAGGCTGCCCTCCATTTCCATGTTGTACGCTGGCGGTGAAGCTCGCACGGACCTTTGATGAATTCACGGTCGGTCTCCTGAGGTTACATTTTCTTCATGATGTTGAGCATTTATCAACCTGGGGGACCTTCACGTACATCTGCCGCGTTGTTGCTCTCATAAACACACCTCCTATCGGTACCTGACTTGGAAGGGCGAGTAGGAAGTGTCGTGCTCTGTGGCAGTGGGCGAGCTCTTACGCTAAGGCGCAAAATGCTTGTCTTTGTGGTGCCGGCACCTATCAGCACACTGCTAATTAACTGGGTGTTATTTATACCTCACTTCTTGAAGTCTGGAACACAACCCTGCCATTTTAATTTGAAGCCTAATCTGGAAGCTGAAAGATAAAACCAAAACATTACATTTGCATGTAGATATCTGTTAGGAAACAATTTGGGCAACAATTAAGATACAGTAAGGGGGAGCGAAATTCCTCGTGCGGTGTGTCTTTAAGGAAGCACCAGAAAATAATTTTTTTGCAAACTCACAGTAATTTTCCGGGCACTCTGTAGCTGAAACAGCAAAGAGTTGTGGCAAGCAGTTAGGGCTCATTTCATCACTGTTTTACTGAAGCCTTTACCACTGTTGTCTTTCATGGCTTTCCTGCTCTGGCCGTGCATTGTGTATTTTGGATCAAAAGGGACTTAAATGTCTATTTGGCAGTGTCTAGAAATAAATTAGCATCTGTGGACCAAATGGCTGGAAAATTGTGTTTGTGCTGCCACCAGTTACCATTTACTGAGGGCTCCTCGTAGCCAGGGCCTCTGTGTACTGGAAATCTTTACCCCAGTTAAGGCCAGTGGGCTGTTCTCTGGTGTATTCGTGTCAAGTGAGGCCTTGGAGACGTCTGCACGTGCCTCGTAGGCTGGTGCCTCGTGTAGCACCACGTTTGGGGACCCTCTGTCTGTCTTTTGCCCCATGACCGCCCTTGGAGGAGAAAACCTTGCGTGTAGCAGTGGGGGAAATGGGCTTGACCAGTCCTGGATTGGTGATGGTTTTTCTACCCATTACTCTGTGTCATTGGAGTTTTACTTTGCCTTGTATTTGGAGTTTTAATTTGTAGTTTAAATTGAGTTTTAAATTGGAGTTTTCTTAACGTTCTTCTTAGGATTAGTCTTGAGTATAATTAATTAAAATTTATATCTGATTTTTTTGACAAGTAAGTAGCTTGTAATTAATTTGCTACTGGGCAATATTGTTTGTTATGCAAAGTGAGCTTTTTTAAAGCTACTAAAGAGGCCGAGTTTGTCCATGACTTAGGTGAAAAGGAGAATCAGTAAGCAGAATTGGTTCTGTTTAGCTCAAACCCGGGAGATGTCCCTGCCTACAGCAGAGAGATTGGGACTAGATAATCTTCCAGGTTCCTTCCAACAAATCAGAAAGGTCTGCGGGAAATTCCTGAACAAGGCTTTGAACTGCAATTGAGGTGGACATTAGTCCTGCCTGGGCAGTGCCTGTAGAGGAACTTCTTCCTTCCACTGCCAAGAGCTCCCAGTATTTCAGGAACTGTCTGCTGGAGCCACTTTCATTCCCACAATGTTGAATTGTTCCGTATTTCAATTGTATTGCTAAATCCTGTAAAGCTTAATAATTAGCATCCTTGTTGAGGTAGGGGTTTGTAGGTCAGCTGCACATTAGTAGAGAGTACCACTCATAAATGTCTCTTATTTTGTAATGTGAAATTCCACACTCCCCATGCAAGTAAAGAATTCACTGTAGCTGCTTATTAGTAATTACCATCACTCCATATCCTCTCTTCTCTCTAAGTGTTATGTGATGGTTTCCTAATTTTATTTCACCACTCAGAAAAGTTGATGGGCAGAGGGGTCAGAGAATCTTCTTTATCTTCTTTCCCAAATAATATTTTAAAACTAAAAATTGTAAGTTAAACTGCATCTTCGGCTTATGTTACTGTTCTACTCTCGTGTGTGCCGAAGGTGGATCTTTTCTTTAAAGGGGTTATAGACAGGTTAACTGACTTCTGACTTAGTAAAAATGCATATTTCTCGTGGAAGTCCTAGATTCTAAAACTGATTCAATTGTTCTAAATTTGGAGGAAGCTGTGCTCTGTTCTCTCTTTAGAACTCTCCCATATGCTAATGCTTATTTTATACCGTAAATATGCAGTGACAGCACTCGTGGGTTTTCTCTTTTTTCACACCGTACATTATGTTACGTGTTGGAGAGCAGAATTCATCATTTACCCTCGGAGTGACTGGAGGGATGCTCCGTGCCTCGCCCAGGTTGTTTGCGTTGTCCCTGTCAGATACTGGTGGCAAATGCCTGCGTGGGATGGAGGCAAAGGCTGGCTGTGCAGCTCGTGAAGGATCTACTTCAGTTTATGGTTTTTGGCTAGATTTTAAATGTACTTTAATGATTACGTGCTCTTCATTAAAAAAGCAAGGAGGGGAGAACAAAAAACCAAAACGGTGAACCCGGCAGTGTGAAAGGAGAGCTTGGTCTAGAAAGTCACACCACGAGGCAGGGAGAAGAAGTGGGAATGGCCAATGTGAGCAGTTCGCTGGAGCTTCCCTTTTATTTCCAGTACAACAAGCTGAAGGTCTTCCTTCCAAAGCACTTGTTTTAATTACAGCTTCAGGAACATGAAGCCCGTTATTATTTTAATGGAAGGAGCTGAGACTGAAATAGAACTGAGCTGGGCCCATGTCTTTTCCTGGCAACTTGTAATTTCATGGATGGAAAAAACACCTGTTCAGCGGGGAATCCTTATCATTATGTTTTAGATTTCCCCATTAATTTACTTTACAGTCTTTAAGCACATATACAGATGGAAGGCAATCACGTTTAAGGCCTCTCATCACTCTCTCCCTAGGAATTATGGCGGGGATGTCACTTCTTCATTAATTTACCGCAGGCAGGCTCAGGATTTACCTGCGCAGAGGGCTCACGGGGGTGCAGGAAGGTGCTCTCAAGGGCACTTGGTGCAAGCGGTCTCCATCCATGGGACTAGATCACCTGCATCTCAGGGACTGATCGTGCCTGGGACTCTGCGCCCTCGGCAAGGCTAAAATCTTGGTCTTCTGCTTAGAACCACCTATCCAGAAGTTATAAATGCTGGGTTTTCACTGAAATAGTTCACAAAAATTAAATTCAAAAAAGAGACCTTTGTGTCTTTGCAGGCTGAATTAAGCAGTGTTCGGTTTTATAGGTGGCTGCCTTTAGATCCAAACCCCAGGGCAGGGTTTGAGGACGCGATGTTCCCCTGTTAGTGGCGGGGGGGGGGGGGGGGGC
>NW_009699872.1:242487-243022 GCF_000703405.1 Apaloderma vittatum
GGCCTTGGAGCTTAAACAAGAGAATTTCCTGGAGCTGGCAGTTGGAGTCACAGCCATTAGGCTGGATTTGAATGAAAGCAGCGAATCTGTGAAGTGTTGAAAATGGCGGTGTGGCTCTTTGGTCTTTTTTCTATAGAGGAATAGACGGTTGTATTTTTTTGTGCTGTAGAAGTAGAATAAAGCTGGAACACTGAACCGGAGTGACCCTTTGCAGGACCAAAGACAGCATCTGGAGATGAAGGCTGAACCCAGTTTGGCTTGGAGTGATTAGCCTGTGTTACAAATCACCAAATGAGATAAGGTGATCATGGGGTCTCCCCAGCTCGGAGAACCCCTAATGGGATACAGAGATTTCTGCTTTCACTGGCCGGCTCAAATCAGTAGCAGTTAAAAATTGTAGCTCCTTGGTGGCTGCTGAACACCTGAAATGCGCTGGGGGAAGGCACGTTGCGTCCTGGCAGCTGGCTGGTGGTTGTCATCCAGAAACCTTGGCAGCGGGACTGGCCCCGTGGCAGCCAGGCTCTGCCCGTACTCC
>NW_009699872.1:243059-269444 GCF_000703405.1 Apaloderma vittatum
CCAGCCGCCGTGGGCCCAAGCTGGCTAGCATGGGCGTCACCACATGGCAGCAAGGGAGCAAGAGCCTCCTGTGGCGTGCAGTGAGTTTTGTGCTGCTTCTGCGAGTTTTGGCTACTTGGTACTGCGGGGGCAATAGTTGGGTGTGGTGTGGGAGCACTGGTGGTACCCTGCCTCGAGCGGGTACGGCAAAGGATGATGCTTGTTGTAGGATAAATGGAGGTGCTGCTGTTCTAGCAAGTTGCCGTTAATAAATATACGTGAAAATTGTAACAAAAGAGTATTAATGCTACCTGATGATCGTTTGACTCCGCATAAAATCCCTGACAGGGAGGAGAGCAATCTGTTGTGGGGGGAGAGCCAGGAGGCTTCTCTTATTTCACCCTCCCCTCCTTCATTCCTCCTTTAATAAAGAAAATCACTTTTCTTTGTCACCATTTTAATGATTCCCAGGGCGCTTCACAGCACAGACATAAATCTGGAAATCAGCTCTCAGAAAGAATGAGAGATTTCTCTTCTCTAAATCACAAAAGTATGCTGAGCTCTTTGTAAATCCCCACAACAATGTAATTGCGGTTCTCCCATCATTATGTGGAATGTTTTTGGTGGCTTGTTTACAAGCTAAATAAATAGCTGTGCAAAACATCTGGAACCACAGCATGTCTTAAAAGACTGCTTTTAGCAGAGCTTAGAATCTCAGTTATTACTGGTCTCTAGTCTTTCTGATCCGATTGGGATATATTAATAGACTGTATGGAAATATTTTCCTAAAATATTATAAATGCTCTTAATTATTCATAGTGAGAGTTAGAATGATTAGTGCTTTATGGAAGAATGGCATTGATCTTTCAGAGTATTAGAAAATCCCTCCACAGAACCAAGGCTGAACATCCTTGTGCCTGGACGTTTCCACTCTCCAGTCGATGTCAACTGCCCACAAGTGCGGGCCGGTAGGGTGGAGCCAGGGGCATTTGTCAAAACCGTAGGAGGTGCCTGCAACTGGTAAACTCTTGGGATCCCACTGGTTTTGCCTGATAGGCTTTGTACTGTGGAGTAGTGCTGGGTTTTGTAACCCTGCAAATCTGTGTATAAAGAAGAGAAGGTAAAGTTCAAGCTAATCCACTGAACCCAGCAGATCAGGTTTTGTAGCAGTAAAGGTAGGCTGTGGCAGGCAGCTTAGTCTCTCCCCCAGTCTTGGCTGAAGCATCATGACTAACCCTCAGCTGCATCCATTGGCCTGCAGTAACTGACTGTTTCTCAGCTTCTGTACTAATTCTGAACTTGTACTTTTATGGTTTTGAACTCAATCCCCTTATGTATCTGTCGGTCTGGCAGAGCAGTCCTATTTCAGCAAACTTTTTAAGCTAGGTAGGAAAGCACGTAGCTAGATAAACATTTTCCTTTGCTCCAGGAGGAACATGCAAATTTTTCTCAGTCTGTGATTCTCCTGATTGCCTTTGTGTGGTCCTCAGAGTTCACATGCTGTTGGAGGAGCATTTTGGATCGATGGGAGACGGGGTCTGGAGCGGAATCTCTTCTATGGCCGTGCCTGTGGTCCAGCTTAGCTGGAGGCGAGGCCTGGCCCTGCCCTGTGCTCTGAGTAGATCAAACCAATTATCATTTGAGTTCTGCAACATCCAATGTAAGCTTTAGTTCCTGTGCTCATGCAAGGACTTAGTAAATCAACATGAAATGTGTGATAGTTACTGTACTGGTAAATCATGTTGCCTGGGTCATTGCCCACGTTAGCCTAACACGGCGGCTTGTGTGATTTGTATGGGCTTGTCAGCTCAGTGCTGTGTCTGGTACAGGTCTGTGCCTTTTTTTCAGACCCAAAAAGAAGTCATGAATAGGCTGTCCCAGAGTAAAAACTCTCCCGTGTGTTCTGGGAATGGTTTTATTAATCTAAAATGACCGTGCAAACCAGAGCACAGAACTAAACAAGGAAACTGTAAAAAAACTTCCCAGAGCTAAGGGCAGGGAGGTGCTGGGGGAGATCACTGTTCTTCCATCAAAGAGTAGCGATAGTTGATCCTGCTAAGAGGAAGGAGGGACTAGATGAATCTGTCCAGAGCTGTGATGCTGAGAACACTGCAGGGGAATAAAGTTCTTCCTCAGCATCCCAGTTTAACCAGTCAAAAGCCAAAGCTGAGTACCAGGGCCTGGAGGCTGCTACTTCTTGCTGCCTCATTTTATTACTTTCTTGGGGCTTCAGGGAACAGCTGGGGTTCTCATCAAAGCTTGGACAGTTCTCTACTGTACTCTTCTTTTTTTTTTAAAGAAAAGAAAAATTAGTTTTTTGTCGTTGCAGCAGTTTGAGGGTTTCTTCTCCCCCTAATGCACAAGGGGATGATGGCCTCTGAGAGCAAGTGCTGCAACAGCCCAAAACCTTTGAGACAATAGAGCAGTCTCTGTCAGACTTGGTGTAACTCTGGGCCATTTGCTGGGCTTACCAAAACGTTGAGAGAGGGAAAGGCTGGCAGGTTGCGGTCCTTGTCACATGTAGTGAGAAGAGGATTGGCCCAGAAAACTTGAGTACTTCTCCCTGTCAGGTGTTTGGGAACTGTTCTAGCCTGCTCACAGCCCTGTGAAATAAATAATAAACTGAATAAAAACAAACCAACTGAGATTAATATGTGATTAAAACAAGCTTTTCTAGGCTTAGCGCTAAGCCTAACGCTGTTATTGTGCTGGTTATTGAATACAATGGAAATTACACTGTAAATTCTACATGCAACATGGAGAAAATAATACTAACAGTATGTTTGATGGTCTTTTGCACTGCAATTAACAGGGAAAGATTGCTTTGGGGAAGGGTTTTCCCTTTTAAACACAACATTTCAGGATGGAATAAGGCTTTGTTTAGTAGTCTGGTATTGAAATGATTACTTTTAAAGCGTGACTTGAGCAATCATGATTGCCTCCTGCGACGAAGGGAGAGGGAATGGAATTCCCATTTCTAGTAAAGGAAAATCTCTTTTCTGGTGTCGCTTGAAGGCTCCGTTGTGCTCAGCTGCATTAATTGAGTCCTACTGATTTCAAAAGTTTTGCTTTTCGAACTTGAGAAGAGCTGCACCAGTTGTAAGTTTTACGAGGAAAAATCTGTTATAGAGTAGGCCTAAAAGGGAAAAGAAAACATGTCTGTCTGGACTTGCCAACTGGCACATGCCTTCGTAGTAGTAAAATGGGTGATTTTCAGCCACATGGACCAGGGACGATCCAGACCTGAGCTTTTTTCCTTCCTTCTTTCAGAAGACTTTGGAGACTTCTAAAATAAGTCGTGGTTCAGTCCAAGAAAATAGCCCCTTGAAAATCATTTCCATCCATGGCTGGGGGTATGTCATACTCAGGTTTACTGGAGCTCTGTGGAAAACCTATGCACTTGTCAAAAAAAAAAACAACTAAAAAAAAGGGGAGGGGGTTGTCTCTACCTCGTCTCCTCTTTCTTCAGACCAACCCTTCTTTCATACGCCTTCCCAAATCTGTCATAAAAGGTATCCCAAGGTGGTTGTTAGTGAGCTCCCCTCAAGAGAGATGATTAAAGCCAGATGAGACGGAGCCCCGAAACACAGTCCCTTTGTTAGAGAAAACAAAGGCCTTGGTAATTGGATTCACATTGAGTGAGGCACTTAAAACAGCAAAGTAACAAGAAAAATCTGCCGGGTTATGTCATAACTGCCAGGGTGGGTGTTTTGTTATTTTAAAAGAGCATGACCGTCTCATTTTTTTACTAGCTTAGTCTGGTATATTGGAGTGGAAGATTAAAAAAAAAAAAATCCCCAATTGTAACATATTTTATACAATTGACAGAGAGAGTTTGGGACGCAGAAAGCATCGGGATACAAAGCAGGTCACTGCGCCAGTGCAATAGCTATAGAGCAAGGAGTTATTTTTATCTGTTTGCCAATGTTGCGGCGCATTGCGTAGGGTATACCCTCCATGAGCCTTCGGCGA
This sequence comes from Apaloderma vittatum, assembly GCF_000703405.1. NCBI lineage: Eukaryota > Metazoa > Chordata > Aves > Trogoniformes > Trogonidae > Apaloderma > Apaloderma vittatum. The sequence continues at coordinate 247,011 of NW_009699872.1, forward strand.
GGGCAAAGAGTCAATCCCAGCATATCAGTCATCCTTAAGCCTCATTTGTTTGGCTCATGTATAAACTATTCAGCTTCCACTTGGCTTACAGAGTCATTTTCCATAGCTCGGGAGCAGGCATGTACAGATGGGAACTAGTTGTCACCATCTTCTGCTGTGTTTGGGGAAAAAACTAATAAATTCCAAATTAAAGGGAGACCTGAGCTGTCTTACGGATTTACTGCAGAAGTGCGTGTCTTCCAGACGTTTTATCATCGATTTTGCTTTGAGCACTAATGGTACAAGGAACAGCTGAATGTGCCAGGTTATCGGGTCTCAGAAAAAACAGGTTGGTGTTACTCATGGAGGTGCTAGTGAGATCTTGCAGGAAGGATGTGAAGTGGCTTTCAAGAATTGCTTTTCACTGTGTCATGGCAAACAATTTTAGATTTAATATGTAAATGTCTGCCAAAGAAAAGTATCTGGTTTGGCAAAGACTGATTTATTCCATCATAGGCTCCAGAGTAAAAATAAAAACAACTACAGAAAAAATAATCTGCTCTGAAGATCCCAGCGCCTATAAAAGATTAGTCTTAAGAAGAGTTAGCAGAGTGTTGAAAAATGTCGTGCCTTGTTTTCCATTGAAACTTGGCCGGCTATCTTGGATGGAAAACTCAGAATCACATAGTCTAACACCCGCAAAGCTCAGCACTTTTCAGCTCAGATTGGAACACTTGTAGTCATCTGCTTTCTTGCAGCAAGGGTGCGATACACACAGCTCCTGGGAAGAGTGAGCATTTGATCACCAGGTCAGTCATTAGGGAAGGGGTAATACTCATTCCTCACTTCAGAGATGGTGGAGGTCTTTTTTATTAAATTTTTTCAAAGCCCTCTGGAGATTAAGGCACTCGCTTTCCATTAATTTGAATTGAGCATCCAGATCCCGCTGGTAGCTTTGTAAGAACACGGCTTTCCTGCTTCACTGTTAATGTACCTGTAGTTCAGAGGTTTTGATCACAGTATCCCCAGAAGGATGTTGTAGCTCCCAAACTCGGGAGGAGAGGTTGAAGCATGAGGCTGCAACAAGTTTTGCCGATGTGGTCAAACTCACTCTTTTTATTGGGCGACCTAGAAGATAGATAGCTGAGGGATAGAGTTTTTTCCCTTTTTCCTTTGGGTAGGGTTACAATTCCTTGAAGTAGCTGAATGAGCTGCACCTTTTGTGCTTCACAGGGCGTCTGTCTTTGCAGCGTGGTCACTTGTCTGAGCGCTTGGTACTTCTCCATCATCTCTGTTCAGACCCGAGTTCTGCTGGAGGTGTATCAGCAGAAGCCTTTCCCTGGGCTGGGCTCTCTTGGTTCTCATTCAGCCTCTGGGTTTAAGCTCTCAGGAAAAGAAAGAGAAGATAGCTTTGTAAGACTGCAGAGTTCCCACTTCATACTTTGCTTAGATGGGAAAGGACCAAAGGGATTTAATTCTTCTCTCCCTGCCCTTGCTGACTCTGAAAATGAAGGGAGAAAACTACCAAAGCTGCTGTTTGGCTGAGTTGTTCCAGGATTTAAAGCCTAAAGCCATGTCTCATTTCTGTAAGGCCCTCATGCGCTGTTGGTAATCTCTGAACTGTTTCTTCAGGGATGAACAAGCCTCAGTCACTGAGTGTGAACTGAAAAAAAAAAAAAAGTACTCGGCTGGTGCTGATTTTGCTGGAGCTGTGAACGGAGACTGGTTATTCCACCAGAGTATAGAGGTATTTCCCTTCTATGCACGTGTTGTTGAGTCTCTGCTCTTGGTCCAGCACAACCGTCATTTCCCAAGGCTCTTCTGGAGGGAACAATTGTGAATACAACCCTTAAGTCCTAACTGAGACCTTGTATCTTAGGTCTTGACAGGGTTAGTAGGTACAAATTAAGCAATATACAAATAAATCAATTTGACAATTGCTCAAAATCGGCTGGGCAGAGCGTTTGAAACCCACTTCTACAACGGCTGCAAATGACGGAGTTGCAGAAGCTCGTGCATTTGGGGAGCGTGCAGGGGAGAGCAGGGGGATCGATGGACTCTCATCTGAGAGAGACAGTTGGAAGAGCAGAACCAAGTGCCAGAGCGTTTGGACAGTCTTCTCAACCTCATCCCCAGTGATTGAGGTGTATCAGGCAACCCCTCGGTATGCTGAAAGCAGAGAAGGCATCACACATTTCCATACCAGCCCCCATTAGAAATACCAATAGCAGGACAATAAGCAGTTCAGCATCTGGAATTGTTCTGGGGAGGAGAGTGCCACAGTGCTTCTCATTGCTGCAAACCCTTTCCACATTTGTCTCCAGTCGAGCTTATTGCTCACAGAAACCTGAACTGCCTGTAATGCACCAGATGTGCAAAAAGAGCAGCCGTTCCTCTTGCTATCATAGGCAGCCACACTTACAACAACAGCGACTTGTGCTTTGATTGCTTGTCTAAAACTAAAATTCAATTATGCAGTGCAGGCAGGCTTTGCTGTGACACAGAGGGTTAGAAATTAATGTTAACACTGTTTCTGGTTAAGACTTTTTGTGTTGATAAATAATTCATAAGGCAGTTAGCTCTTTGAGTCTGACAACACAAGAATATATTAATACAGTAGACTCAGCTAAAGGTCAGCCCTGAACAGTGAAGCATCTGAGCCATCTTTTATTCATTTTCTGACACAGACTCATTAATTATTACCGCATTTGAAGGTCTGCACGGGAAAAGTGCTAATGAGAAAAAGGATATTGAGTTTGATATCTGACGCTCACTCTTTGAAATGACTTTAGATTAAAAATAGAGAGTGGAGAGAACAATACGAAACAGGCCAGGTAAGACCTTTTCTTTAATAAAAACTAAAAAAAAAACCATAATGCAAGACTAAAGATATAGTTGAGAGACATTATTCAATCAGAAACAGATGCTGCTGGGTTGCAAGTTTGGATGGCTGATGGGTGATCAAGTTTCTGAGAAAGCATTAATATAGACATGATTAAAAGGCGTCCCTTTTTAGGTGAGATGTAGTTGCTTTGAATCTTGTTTATTGCCTTCGGGTTTGTTTTTCACATTTTTCATCGTGGCTGACCATTTACCTTCCTACACTGTTTGCGATCTCCAAATGAGATTGCTCTGGCTTTGTGCTATTGTTGCTGGTTGGTTTTAAATACCTTACAAAACCTACCTTGGCACACTCATCCATGAAGCCATCTACCCTAAAAGGAGATTGTTACTTCTCTCCTTTAGCCTGGTTTCCTAAGAAAACTTGATTTATGCAATCGCGTGTCCTCATGTGTCTGTACTTCCCCCATTCTAGTAATTTTTTAAGCCCATCAGCACATTGGTCCCTCAAATTTGATGGAACAATAAACATCTCAAAGCCAGTAAGTTCTTGCAGTGTTTGTGGGGAAAAAAGAACTCGTCTTCGGTATTCCCACTAGGGGAAACATTGAAGCTTAAGCTCATGCCTTATTAGATATCACAGGATTTGCACAAGAAGCTCTTAAGCACAGGCCAAAGGCAACGGGGCCTCATTAGCAATTCTGCTTGGGGAAATGTCCGCAAGGTACGGGGTGTGAGCAGAACTCTGTTTATCCATAAGACAAATGAGATAGCCTCATGCTTTCGAATTCATTAACGGAGATGTGTCTTTATATTTATTAACGAATGTGCAGGAACCAGATCTTTAGTGACTGCTATAAATCAGTGCAGTTCATGGGATTCAGCGGGACTGCAATGATGCCAGCTTGAAGGTTTGATGTGTGTATGCAGCTTCAAAAAAATATATACTTGCAGCTCCTAGATGTCCAAATAATGGCTTATCTTTAACATCAGGTTAAAGTCAGGCCACCAGTACACCAAATAATCTTTACTGCTTACTGCCCGTTTCCATGGAGTTCCTCGGAAATGCAGCAGCCTTGCAGAACTGCACTACTTACATTATTTCGGTCTATGAAATATTTCTTATTTACATAGTGCAGCCTGTGTTTTGAAGTGATACTACACCTGTGAAAGAGGTGATATAAAGTTTTGTGTGTGCTGGTAGCTAAAGGGAAAGCTGTCTTGTGCAGGGCGAAATAAATGATCAATCTATTTTGAGTTCCAATTAGTCTTGCTCAGAGAAACTACATTTTTTTAAACTAAGATGAAGTGAATACTTCAAAAATAAACCTTTCTCCATGCAATCAAAACTGCACTAAAAGGTACACCCATTATTGATATGGAAATTGAACCACAGTGAAATACAGTTATAATACTGTGGGCTTGACATAATCATTGAAGAGAAGAGAGCACGATAGCTGGGACCAAAACTCCACCTTTAGCTCGGTGTGTAGGAGCCCAGTTCTAATACTGGACCATAATTCTAGGAAGTCATGTTTCATCACACGTCATCCTGTCTGCCTAGAGGGGTTTGCGAAACCAACTTCTCTCATCATACAGTAAAACACCCTCACTTTGATCACCTGCTTGCAAACCTAAAACTCCAGTACAGTGTCACCTGCTGCAGAGAGCATCTTAGACTCCTGCCAATAAGTACATTTACTTGTTGAAAATGTCTGGACTGTGCTTTTTTTCCTAAATTAAGGCAAAATTTAAAAGTTTTAAGGTAAATGTTACTCTCTTTGGTTAAAAGTCACCTCATTTTTCAGGAAGGCTTTGAAATACAGAGCCCCGCTCCTCTTGTACCCCTGGGTACTAGCTGCTGGGAAAATGGGAGAGACCTTCCCTTTGTCAGACCTCAGCTAAGGAAACGGGCAAACTCGATTCGCTAAACCAGTGAATGATGTTTCAAGGCTGTGAAAATATTAGCATGTAATGTAACATCTCTGGAAATGTAATGTTTGCTACAGCTGTGTATAAATTTGTTTAATGGGTCTCTAACTCACCATCAGACTCATAAAGGCAGCCACTGTACAGGCTATTAGGCTGCAGTAACTTAATTGCTCGTTAATTGGGTAATTAGTGCTTTGTTTTGCTTTAAAGCCTAAACACTCATAAAAAGTGAATTAGCTGAGTAAACAAGAATGGAATTTTCATGATATGCTGTCCTAGTTATTGCACATAATTAATCAACCTTTTATTATCACTCCTTTTTCTTTTTTTTTATTCCCTCCCGGTGACTGCCTCAGGTAGGTTGGGTAAACATCCCACTTCAAACCCCAAGGAGAGCGCCCGAAGTGTATCACATTAAGCTGAGGCTGGTACCTATATCCTACAGTAAAGGGTCACCCCTGACACCACCCTCACCTCTCTCCCCGCCAAGAATTCGAGAGGTTCCCAGGCAACTCAAGTGGCCAGGACCCAATGGAGCCAGATGGCTCTTAGGTGGGAACTTGTACAAAAAAGGGCTAATTCACCTCTTTGCATTTCCCAGCGTACGTGGTGTTCAGTTCCATAGCTCAGACTAATCTACCAGAAATGTAAATGAAAACCTAGCAGCCTGGAAAACTGGTTTATTTAACCAAGATGTGCATTAACATGAAACTATTGCTGTACTACTTGAGGTATTTGGGCAAGAGACGGGCCCGCAAATGAATGCACTTAGCAGAAAATGTTCCTCCCAGCTTTAACACAGGTAGTTAAGCTAAATACCGGAAGAGGAAAAAGTTAACGGAAAGCCTGTTTGCACCGAAGTGTTGGAAGTTTAGTTTATGCTTCCAAACAGGATCGCAGCCCCCTCATGCCTGCCAGGGGCACACAGAGTCTGGAGTGCCGGAAGGATTGCAATTGCTTGCGCCGCTTACCCAGCGAGCGTCCTTACCTGGGATCGCAGCCTGTGCTCTAGCGAGCGGCTGCGGTTGTGCTGTAGGTGCTCCACGGTGCTCTTCCCTACATTGCTGGGCCTCACTGCTTAACGATGTCTTAATTGGCTTTGAGAACTTGTCAAGAGTAGGAGAGAGAGAAATTGGTGCATTTCTTTTTAATATGTAGTAGAAAAAAAATTTAAAAGGAGGACAACTGACGTAGATTATTTTTGTAGTGTAATGCTACTTAGAATTTTAGGTGGGAAAGACAATCTAAAGCAATGGAAGTTAATGCAGGATTTCCTCATTGAAGAGAAGTTAAGTATTTACTGGTCGAAGTTAAGTATTTACTGGTCGAAGTTAATGTCATAGTTGCCTGAGTGTGCATTGAATAAGGCTAAAGGGTTTGGCTCATGAGAGCACAAAACGCAATGTAAGTGAGTCCCAATAACTTTTATATTTGGCACTTGTGGTCAGATGTTGATACTAAATATAAGCAGAACTTTACTGTAAAAATTAGACCTCTTTTACTGCAAAGCAATTGAGGTTTTACAAAGAACAGCACCAACCCGCAGAGACTTTCCTACTGAGCTGATAAAGGGAACAGCTGCGGAGTTTGCTGCATAGAAAATTTAAGTTAGAAAATCTTTGATCTGGTTGAATATATGAAGTTAGCAGCTTCTTTCATGCCGCAGGTTTTCCGGATTCAGGCCTGGCTGTGGTGGCTTTCTTGGCTGTGCTCTGTACGGTCGTTAGTTAACGAAGGGCTTAACCGGTCTGTGAAGGAGAGCACCAGGCTGTCCCTCCAGTGTGGTGGGTCGGCTGTGGCCTCCTGGGAGCAGAGTTCCTTAGAGATCTGGTCTGGTGTGTGCTTTCATTGAAAACCCATCTGTCACAAACTTGCAGAAGTTTGCCATGTAGATATTCCTGTATCATGAGAGATTAGAGGGTGGCAGCAGCCAGCTGGTGGTGTGACTGTGGTTTCGTAGCATTCGGAATGCTGGCTGAGTGCGACTGGGTCATGTCATTTTGCTGACGCAAAAGGAAGGACTGGCCAGATTTAGGAACTGGGCTCCTGAAATCACAATAGCTGGGTGAATCCTGTGTTGATTGTCTCTTACAGACCTGGCACTTCTTGGAGTCGCTAGTTAAGGAATAAATACTTTTTTTGTGGTCTGCAGTAAGTTCACTAGACTCACTTTTTTTTTTTTTTTTAACGTCTTGAGACATTTGACCATATAAAACCTATAAAAACTCAGGAAAGAGTCTGGCTGCTGTTATGAAAAGAAGTAGAGGGAAAGTGAATGAATGATCTTGATGGAAAAAAACGAGGCTATGTGAAATATCTTGTCTCTCTGCTGCACTTTTATTATGTACAATGCAAAATTCCCTACAAAAAACTTGACTTTCAAAAACCATGGTAAAAAGGTGTGAAAGGTGTGCAGATTTTTCCATGTAATCATATATCCTTACCATTTTTTTAAGTAGCATTCCAGGTAAGTTTGGAGGAATTGCAGAAAGTGTATTCTGTAATTTGTACTATTCATGTGCTTTGAGGGTTATTTTTCCCTTTTGCCGAGATTTTTCCAGTCTACGATGAAACATTGGCTCCTCCAAAACTGCAGTGGAATTTCTGAAATTGGCTGAAGGTATAAATGCCTGGGATTAACAAGTTTCAGCCTTTTTTTTAATGAATGTATATTAAGCGCTGTGTAAAATACATATTTCTACCCAATAGCTATTTATCATATATTAATATGCAGGCTGCGGCATCTGGCACACGCTGCACTGAGGAGACAGCAAGTTTCCCGTTATCCACCCCTTGCCTCTGCACATGAAATACCTACAGCCACGTTCATCCCAAACAGGGTGCAAATTTGTAAAGCAGACTACTGCTGAAACGAGGCAAACTTGATTCGTTTCTCCACAGCTGTGTAAGTTGTGCTTGTCTTTTGGAAACTTCGCTTCCTCAGTAGCTGCTGGAGAGGAGTCGGGGAAAGGGGGTGACAACCTGGGAAGCGCCGGTGCTCGGCGAGTTGTGCACTTTCTGTCTCCCTTGATGTGATAGTCTATTAGTAGCAGTCAACACCCAAATTGGAACCTCTCCAGGGAAAGCAGTCTTCAAAACTGAAGCTTCTTACGTTTTTTGCCTTTGATGAAGCACACAAATACACACACTCACACGCGTATCTCACCAGCTGAAAGGCCGGTTTCAGGTTTAACCTGTAATCCTTCGGCCAAATGAAAAATCCGCTCACTTTTGCGCAGGAGCTTTGTTGCTGCTCCATTTTCTCTGTTTCCCAGAATTATATTTTCCCTTTCTCATTTGTGAATCACCCTCCTTGAAAGCACAGTTCATAGTGGAAAAACTTTCTAGCTGGATGCCATGTGTTCTTTACTGAAATTGAGCTTGAGAAAAGAAGTGAGCATTGATAGAGCTGGAGGTTTTTTTGTTACCTGGAAATTGGAACTAACTTTTTGTCAACTAAGTGCTCTAATGGGGGTCAGCCGAGTTCCTGACAGGCTTGTTATTAGTGTGGCCACCTGTTAACGAAACCAGAGAGATGGCAATGGGGCACAGCGGTTACTGGGGAAGAGCTGTTGTCAGCAAATCACCCAGATGTCACGCAAATGATGGAGCAGGATTCTTGTTTTTCAAATTCCCCCCTCAACCCTTTTGACCAAACCAATGAAGCCAAAAAAAGAGAAGCATGCAGACGTTTCCTTTCCCTCCCAGCTCTTCTGGTGTTATAGAACGGTTCAGCTTGATGTTATCGACTTTATTATTGGCAGTATAATAATAGGGGTGGCAATCTTGGCATGGTGGGGATACAGCCCTCTGCAGAGTCCCACCCTTGGAAGGCTCTGACGTTGTTTGGCAGCTGCCTGGCTCTCTCTCTTTCAGAGAATTTTCAGAAAGACTGTAAAGGATGATAAAGGCTGGCAGAAAAGATCAGGGCGATAAACAGAAAAATTTCACAAACCAAACCCAGAAAATCTGAAAACAGAGCCACGGCAAAAGAGAGATTTATGTATTATCTATTGAAAAATACAAGCGTGGCATGCTTTGTAAATGCTGAATCACAAGCTCTCCTGAGCTGGGTTTTACAGTCTATTAAATTACTCTGGGCCACAATCTGTTATAATAAATCGTTTGCATAGCACCTTTGGAGCACACTGCCAAGCAGAAGAAAAGAGACGACTTTTCCTCTGGAAAGCTTGCGTCCTGACCAGTGAGGAATCCCAAATGGGGCAGTGGTTCAGGAGAGCGGAGATGGGAAAATTGTTGTAAAAGGGGGTGGCAAAAGAAGCTCTCCTGGGAGATGGCATTTTTTATAGTGGCTGTGGTAAAGGACACGAATTGGGGCTCTTGGGGTAACTGAAAGATGAGGAAGAAGGAAGATGCTTGAACATACTAAGAAAAAAAGAAAAGAGAACAGGAGGGGATTTCTGTGTTTTAGACTACATGGGATCAAATGCATTACTGCTCTGAATAATGCCCTCATTTAGCTCGGTTGTGTGATGGATTTGAAGCTTCAAAACGTAAATGAAACTAAGGGCCTCGATAGCCTAATGCCATTATAAATTTTGAAGACCCGGTTTCAAATATGATTCAGGGGCCTTAGTGAAATGCGTTTGGGGATCTCCGCTTGGTCCCTGTGGGGTAATCGCACACATCACAGAAACATCACGTCTTGGCATGATGCTGGTACTCTGCCAAATGGAGGCTCCAAGGCTGCAATAGCAAGGGCAGCTGCAAGTTGTGATTTAGGAATGTTGGCTGGGAGATGCAGAGGCAGAGTCTACAAAGTTTCTGCCTAGAAAGCATTTTAAAAAAGGAAAGAAAAAAAATCTCTTTTATGGAAAAAAGCATGCTGGAAAAGAGGCAAGTACTTTGTGAAATTGCCAGTGTCCCATTTTCCTGGGGTATAAAACTTCTGGCAAATACATCGGCTGTATTCCCGACCCCTTTCAGATTACATGCAGTGCGTTTGGAATATTTTTTAACATTTTTCAAATCACAGCGTTAAAATGGAGGAAAAAAGTCTGAATACAATCTGCTAGGTCAAAGATGAAATGCTGGCTTAATGCGTAGCGAAAGTAACTGCGTCCCTTGAAGTTGCTATTCTGAAACTCACGGACCCTATCTGGTTGTGTCCACCACTTGGGATTACGGACATTTTTCTCTGTCCTCCAGAAATACAGAAAAACTTAAGCTGCAAACATCCTCAACTCTGTTTGAGTAGCTCTAATTTACATGACTTAGGTAGGCGTAAAAGATGAGAAATGACCTTTTCAACATGACTTCAGATATTAAAACGATCTTACAATCTTATTATCATGAGAACATTTCGCAGAGTATTAAGCTCAATAAATTACCTTTTCCCCAAGCTGCTAACCCCCGATCCCTCAGGGGCAGCTGCAGCAACGATGTTGGTTCACGGCCTTCTTATTTTAGCTGAATTGCTTAATTGGTATGTGTTCTACATCCCCGATTGAGTATTTGGAGCACAAATGAAGGTTAGAACCTTTGCGCTAGTTATCGACTGGAAGAAAATTGATTCACGCTCAGGAGTGCAGTTGGGAGACGATTCACAGTCCTCCCTAGGAAGGAAAGATCCTGCTCTTTTCTTTTTCCCTAGATTTCTTGCAAAGGTCACTCCAGCTGAACATTGTCATATTTTTGGTTTGGTCGTTGCTTTTTTTGACAGAGCAACTCACTCTTCAGGAACCTGAGGTGTAGTTTCCCAGACATGTTTGTAGCTGAGCTGGGAATCGTGGTACGGTGGATGCTGTCCTTCCCTCTCTTGGCCTCCTCCTGGTCTTTGCATTTGTTATTCCCCAGGAGACCCTGCTGTGTGGGGCATCCTATGGAAAACCAAGCTCTAATTCCCCCAGTTTTACCCACCTTTCCTGGACCCAAGAGAGGGGAGGAAAGGGCTGCATCACTGTTTCAGTTCCCAGCCTCAGGATTTATCCCATAATGTGACTTTCCAAGGACATGTTTCCATTGTGCTGAATATCTTTAGTTCAATGAGTGAAAATAAATCCTTCAGGAAAGGTCATTCAAGAGGAAGTTCGGGAATGCCAGAAAGTGACAGAAGAATTTGCCAAATTGACCAAATTTAAACTAAATGTACGTGCCTTGTGTTGCCTAATAGTCGCTCTTTCCTTTGCAATATGATCAAGCCCTTCCCTGCATCAACCACTACAAACGCCTTTGTTTTCCTGAGAGCTTTATAGCAGGAACCTGAGCTTTTTTGTGGCCTGTACTAATAGAAACATCAAAATGGCATAGATCCTGCTTTCTTTTTAATGTTCATTAAAGGGCAAACATGTGACTTAGCCAGCCCCAGCAAGATACCCTCCAGCTCCGTGAGCATGCCAGAAAGAGAGACAAGGCAGCCAAAGCAAGAGAATGGTGCGTGTTACACGTAATCCAGAAGGGAAACGGAAAGAAAAAGCTTAAAAGTCAGACAGACATGGATGGGCAGCAGGATGTCAGCTCAGCATGTTGACATGCCACAATCTGTTAGCTCAGTCTCGTTAATACGGAGGCAAATGAGAAAGGAGATAGACAGGATTGGAGGAGGAAATTTGGCAGCATGAATTAAACCCCGTTATAGGCGCTGAGATACCGTGAGATGCTTCCTCTGAGGAATATCGTGAGATTGGAATAAAGCTCAACTGTTGAATTCAGCCGTGAGGAGTGTGCAACCTTGAGTGTTTTGTTCAGTAGGTGGTAACTAATCTGAGAATTGTTAGGTTTTCCCCATCGCACCGAGGGACAAAATTACGGTGGAAATAGAGATTTTTGTATAATATGTGATCAGGTAGTTATGAGAGAGCACGTTTGCTGTGACGGGTCTTGCCTTCGTAATCTGTTGCATCTGTGGGCTCTGCAGAGTTGGATGGGCTCTTTGGTACCTTCTGAGGGTCGGTGGCTTTCCCGGACACTGCACAGGTTGGATGTTTGTAGAGGCTTGAGGGAATTGAAGCTGCTGATACCTTTAATTTCGGTGTTGGCCGTTGTCTGAAGATACAGAATTGCTGTAGTCTGAGGGAGCATATGGGAAGGCTGCAAGTTTTTTTACTTGGCTGCTTGCCTTTATTTCCTGTATTTCATAGCACCCTATGCTTTGATTGAAAGCCTTTTGATGTCACTGAGAACCTTAAACCTTGTGATAAGCATCATGATAGCTTAAATAAATAAATTCACATTTCTTCTTCTGGTAAGAGAATAAGTGTTTAGGTAGTTGCTTAAAAGTCCTGTGGAAATTTATCAGAAGGTGATCTGCTGCATGGACTGTACTACAGAAAGATATTGCTTTCCTAGAAATTTTTAAGGTGAAAATATAAAAAGTGAAATACCCATTTCAGTCAGCATTTATAGATGGCAACAGTCTGTAGTTCTCTTCAAGTCCTGTGGACATCTCAGTTTGTCTGTGGGTTGTGTATTATCTGTGTTTTATCTTTGTTTTAACACAGCTAAGATTTCAGAGCCAAAGTCAAATATCAGCATGATCAGTGACTGACCATAAAAATAAGTAAATGGAGCACTCCCCTGACTTTTGGCACTTCTGAAATGTTTTTTCTTGCTATTGTTTGGAAGAGTCTCTTGGGAGCTTCGAAATGAAAATGTTTCCTTATGTTTTCTCTTCCATTAAGTCTGGCGCTGAACTGGAGGGTTACTCTTGACTGTCAAACTGTTAGTGTTTGGGTATTTCTGGTTTGGGTTGGGTTTTTTTGGAGAGCAGAGAAGAGCTTTAAATCACTTCTTTTAAATTCTCTTGCATCCCACACACAGACAGTTAAAACAAGATTGCAGACAGATTATGGCTTGAGCTGAAAAAGCAGGATTTGCTTCATATGTTGCAATACTTATCCAGCCTTGGCTCATGGCTGAGCTGATAGAAGCAGCACACCGTTAAGCAAGTGCTTGCTTTCTAATATGGCCACGTGAGGGGACCCAAAGTGCCAGCATATCTGGTTTGTAGGCTGGTCCAGATCTCCTGCTGTGCTTGCAGGAGGTGGAGATTTCACCTTTCTCCCCTGGCAGGGAGCACCAGCTTCCCCAGGGCTTGCCTGAAGGAAAACCTTCAGACGGGAGTGGGTTGGGAAGGTCGGGAGAATGGCAGTTGTGTCATGGTGGAAGCACACGCGGTGAACTGCCTCATCCCCACGCAGGTGTCCCCAGCCCGTGACCCTCCTGATGGACCCTGTGCTCTCCTGCGTTGGCTTGGTGACAGGAGAGAAAACTCGTCTCCGATCTTGGGTCTTGGAAACTTATTGTCAGATTTTTCTCCTTCAAAAGGAAAAAAAATCCACACACACAAGGATTTTCTGTGGTCTAAACTTACTTGTAACTCTTCTAATACCGCATAGGGTTATCCCGACCGGCTCTGTGCTACAGCGTGGCTGCGGTTCATTTTGCCATTCTGATAAAAGCAGCGTAGTCCTTAAACCACTTGAGATCTCTTTTCCAAGAAAAGAAATATGTTGGTTATTAGGCTGTGTAGGGGAACATAAATAATTGTATTGCGAGTGAGATAATATTTGTAGCTTTTATTTATATTGTGAATGCTTGCAGTGAAAGGTCTAAGGAGCAAACGAGCAAATACTTTTTTTCCAGTGTGTGTATCATACACATTGTCTGCAGATACCAGACATCAATTCTGTAACTTACAAGTTATAGAAAAACTAACTGTAAATATGTCAACATTTTCTTTGTCATCCCAGAACACTCAATAATCTCTTAGGTAACTTGGATGTAAGCCGGGGAGTGCCGTCGCAATAAGGTTCAAGGCTTTGAATTTGATTCAAAAGTATATGGAAACTCAGTGTCAAACGCAAAGATTTTGATGTTCTTACAGTAAGTTCTCTTGCCAAAGGGACAAATTCCAATATTTAATATTAGTGAGAGGTTTTTTGAGTGCTGTACTTTTCATGCCTAGTGTGCCATCAGTTCTGCGACCTGCACAACAGCATTGCAGCTGCAGCTCCTGACTGTGGCCTTTGGCAGTGCCTCAGTTTCACCCAAGATTTTTATTTTTTGTGTGTAGACCTTTCGTATCAAGGGAACGTCATTCATGTAAGAAGTCCCCAAGCTTTCTGTGCAAGCAAAACCACCAAAGTTTTAGTGGTGGTGGGAACTGGAAGGTCAAGTGGTGGTGACATGTGACACTTTAGGGACCTGTTTTGGTTTTGTCCACCTTCTTGAAACTTAGCTCGTTCAACAGTGATGAAAGGCAAGGGCCATCGTTGTAAGCTTAAGTATATTATTGCAGGGATGAAAAAGTGTCCCGTGTTCCTTGGATGCGTTTCCCCTGCGCCTTGTGGTTTGTGTGCTGCTGTCACTGAAAGGAACAGCCAAGGGTCCTGGTTGTTCCCCGAGGGCGCAGGGAAGCAGAGACATCGCGGTTTCTCAAGCGCCTTTGCCTGGGCCGAGGTGGGGACACGAGCTCCGTGGGGAGACAGGAGCGGAAGCGTCCAATTCTCACCCTGCCAGCTCCGGGCTGGCAAACCTCCCTGCCGGCAGCCAAGCCGCTGGGGACAGCCTCCGATTGAATTTCCCAGCCTGGAAAATCTGCTAAGAAAGGAAAAATGAGTTAAAACAAAAACAGGGAAGGCATGCCAAATGTCAGCCAGGAAGCAGAGTGCAGCTTCTAGGCCAGAGGCCAGCCGAGCCTGAGCACAGCAGAGTCTGACACGCAGTAATTAGTCGTTACGGGGAGAGAGCCCGTTACCCTGCAAAGAAGCAGCAGACGTTGGCCGGTATTGGTGGCAGTGGGGTTTGGCAAAAGCAAAGAGCCCTCCAAGTCTCCTTCTAGGAAAAGCATGTTCTCGGGGCCAGAGGGATGACTTTTTAGGGAAAAGAAGACAAGTCAACATGGAATTTGCAAGTGTAAAATTCTGGTTCCTCAAGCCAATTTTTAATGATTTCTTTTTATCATTATTTCATGGCCTGATTTCTCAAAAAAAATGTTTGAATTTCAGGATGAAAGTGGTCCTCGTGACACAGAGAGCAACCGTGGAGGCGTGAAACGGGAGGTGTGTGGGTGTGAGAGCAGGCAGAGCACAGGGAGGACGTTCGCATGAGCGATGCCGAGCAGCCCCCTCACAGTCAGGCTGCAGATCAAATACATGTGGCTAAAAGCTTTAGGGAGTTTTAAGCCGACATAGCAAAGTGCAGAATATTCTTTCCAAAAAGGTAGGTTTTAGGGCCAGGTGGAACCAGTTCCTTTAGCCACACCTCGTGTTCAACAACTCAAGTCATTTTATTCTTTCACTCTCTTAGTGAGCCCAGTAGCTTGTGTTTGACCAGTTTGCATCATCCATCAGGTCACCACCTTGTGTGGACCCAAAGGCTGGTTTGGAGCAGTGATGTTCCGTAGCAGCTGGGCCAGTGGCTGGGGCAGGGAGTGCTCCAAGTGACACCCTGGGGCAGTAGCTGGACACTTATCTCTTGGCCTCCTTTCCCACACGTGCTGTGTGTCACAGCTGCATCCAGCCTTGCTTCAGGATGGTGCAAACCCACTGTTTCTCTTACTCCTTTTTTTGTATTTCATCTGCAGCGGTGACTCAACAACATATTGCGCCAGATTTTTGAATTTGTCCAGCTTTGCCATCTCACCGTTTCTTCTTGTTAAGATCTCTGTTCGTGACTAGGAATAAAAACAATTATATTACCAATAAATCCCTTCAAACCCACTGAAGGAAATTTTGAAACAACGGAGACTGGCTTATAATTGTTGTGGCCCTAGTGTTGGCTTAAAGCAAAGAAGCCCTTGGGGCCAGCATATGAAAAGATACGTAATTCTAGTTTCTATCTTCTGAGGCTCCTGAATCGTGAGTAGGGATTCCACCCAAATTTGGAGGGCAAATATGAACTCAGAAGCTGTGGGATTCTTGGATCTCTCTTTTCCTGGGAAGGGTGGGAGCAAAAAGAAGGCACAGAATGTTCTCGTAAGCTTTCCCAGGGAAAAATTATGTAGTCACATTGAGAAAATACACGTGTAGAAGGAATGTGCTCTTAAGATCAAGGCACTAGCAAGGGAACGCTGGAGTACAAGATGCATTTTCCTGGTAGATTCCATTGGGTGCACTTGTGACAGAGGGAAAAAGGGAGATGAGTATGAGCAAGGCTTGCTTATGTCTTCTCTGCTCTCCTGGAGCACCTTGTTGTCGGTTCCCTCAGCTCAGAACTTCACTCCCGCGTTAGGAGGAGCTTTGCCTGGTTTACATCAGCACCCAGGCTTCGCAGGGTGTTGTGTCACTGCTTTTCTCATGAAGTTACAGTTATGCGAAAGCCATTTCTCTTCAGTGAATTGAGCAAGTTTCCTCCTCGTGTTTCTTAGAAGGATAACAAGAAGCAGGTTGAAGCAGGAACTGAGAAATGTTTATTAATGCTTGCTCTGAATGTGTTTTATTGCAAAGAAGCTACAGAATCAATATATATTTTAATTGCTACGACGGAGGAAAAGGTGACTCACTGACAAAACTCCACTGTCTGTGCTGGGTGGAGCTTTCGGGGGTTTATGTTTGTTGACAATATCTTTCAAATTGCCGGTTTTAATTAAACAATCTGATACTAGCCAGAAATTTTGTTTCTTTAGTGCAAAAGAAGATAAATTTTGCAAAATTCTTTCCCATTAAGATCAGAATGTAAATTTCTCAGATTAAAAGAAAAGCACACTCTTCTTTGTTCTGAAAGAGAGGGCTGGTTGTTTTGAGCACGTAGCCATCCCAGGTCACTCAACCACCCAAGTCTGTTCAAAGGTATTTAAATTGACAACAGCACCTAACACAACGAACTTGCTTTTGTTTCTGTTTTCACGGCAAAGAATTGCATTAAAAGGGAGAAGTTATCAGGCTGAATCTTTGTTATCCTAAACTTTGTTTGGAATAGAATAAATTACAGGATCTGGTTCTTCTCTAGTCATTGCTGGATTTGGTGATGGCGTAACTGAATATGAAATTATGACCTGTTTTTGTGGAAGTGGTGGAATACACAAATACGACCAAAGATTTCTTTGATGTGGTCCCTTCTTTTGCACTTGTAGTTTTTAAACAGGTAACTAAGCTTTTGCTAAAAACCTGTGAGATTGAGGATTAGGAGCCAAAAGGCTTGCCCTTGAAAGAATATTTGAGACCTGGATTTGCTTGTGTTGAGGAGATTTGGAAAAGGGGAAATATTTGGTGATAGCTTTTTGCTTCTTGTGAAGTACATACCTGGAGGCAAAAGATGCCACTTTCATGTAGCGCAGTTGAGAAGCATGTGAAGAGGGGGCTGTAGTCTCCATTACAGCTGTGGTCTCAGTCTTCATATTTTTAAATAGTTGCATTGATTTCTTGTGTTTGGGGTGTTATTTGATACCTGGACGATAAGATTTTTTGGGTATGAGGACGGTGTTTACTCTAGAGGAGCTTAAAGTGGCCAAGAAAGAGAAGACGAGAGTAAACAGTCAACGCATTCAGGAAACAGACTTCAAAGTTTGTTGTGAGAGTAACATTCTTCCTCCCCAAAAGTTCAAAATGCCAGAGTCTAAAAGCCACTCAGTACTTCAAAAGCAAATGTATCACTGTAGTGCATAACCTTCTAGATAAGGTGTCTCCTGCCAGCAGGAAAAAAAGAAAGTAAGAGCGAGTGTGTGTGTGAGAGAGACAGACAGAGATGCAGGGTGGGATGGGCAGGACCTGGGTTAGGGCTGCAAAGGGTTTTGCTCAGTGGAATTCTGAAGCAGAGCAGGGGGGATGGAGCTGAGAGCTCCTGGGCAGCAGGACCTGATCCCAGCTCTCCGTATCCCTCACGGCAGGAGGTGGGATGGAGTGGGAAGCTGTTCCACCCCACTGTAAGGCTGCTTCTGGTCAGTCCGGCAGTGGGAAAATGGTCCTTAGCTACAGCAGAGACCATATGTGCTCCATGTCCTCCACATTTCTCAGTATTTCATGTCCTGTTTTGCGAAACTCTGTCTGCAGCGCTGTCACGATGCTCACCAAGAGCACACAAGGAGCATCTGGCAAGTGTACTGCTGCATGCAGAATTTTGGAAAGCAAGTCAAAGTACGAGTAATCACTTTCATGAATCATTGTGGTAATAGAGAAATTCTCTTCTTTATTGACCTGTGTAGCATGGCGCTGATATCAATCAGTACTCTGTGCGGCTATGGGAAGCCTTGTGAACATCATTCATTCGAGCAATAAACACCAAAAAAAGCATCTAGGCTGCATTTTATTCTAGTTGCAGCGTTCTTGGCAAAGGGCTGTCTCTAATCCATTGCAACTGTTTAAAGTTGCATACATATATTCATTATTATTATTCCCCAGTCCCTGCAAAGACATTTTTCCTATTAAAAGCATCATTCTCCTCCTACAAAGAGAGTAAAGCACATTGCCAACAACTAGCTAATGGCCAGGCAATAGCTGTGTGACAGCAAACCCCGTACATTGGTGGGAGAGGAATTTCAGAGAGAGACCGAAGGCAGTTTTGCCCTCTGGTGCTGCTTTCCACCCAGACGCTTGGGACGCCATAGGCTGAGATTCCTTCCACTCCTCTGTAGTTGATTTCATCATCCTCTGGAGAATAAAGAACTGTCTCTGAAGTGCTGAGCCAGGAGCCTTAGGCACGAGGTTGTGGTGGTGGGGCTGTTAGAAGAGCAGGACTCTGCCTTCAGCTCCACTTCCAAGGCTGCTGCAGCCCTGGGTAGGGCGATGCCCTGCTGCCTCTTCAGCTTAGGAGCAGCAGAAGTCCTTTATGCTGTGACAGTATGGTGCCTAACCGAAGCTTGAGGAAGGGCAAGTGACGGAGAACCGTTTTTTCCTGCTGTACCATCAGATAGACAGGTAGGAGGGTAGGTAGGTAGATGGATAAGGATGCAACTAAAAATATTTCCTCAGTTTCAAGCTGTAGCAATCAGGCTGCCTTTCCCCGCTGATGCGTATCAGACAGATGCATAAAACCACACAGCTGCTTTTTTTCTCAAAGGCCCATGGACGCCGGAATATTTTGTACTGCTTTCCATAGCAGGACGGCTGCACCAGGGTGATCAAAAATCAAATGCTCATGTAGACAAGGCCTATTTTATCAGTGCGCTCACAGGTTTTCCTCATGACATTGTACTAAAAACACCTGAGCCCTGTCTGTTTTCAGATACACGGCTGTTGAAAAATGAGTATGTTTTGTAGTGTACCAGAGTCCGCAGAGACCGAGCTTCTTGGTCTATAACAAATACTGCTGGAGAGCTTTAAGCAGCAATTCGCTGTTTCATTGGCAGGAAATAGGATGTTTTTGAAGTGTGACAACGTGTCTGTTTAGATTTTGATGAGACACAGGTTCACAAAAGGTAATAAGGGTTTGTTAACTGTCCTGGAGTGCTTGCTGCAAAGGTAGTGTCTGTTTTCAGCATCAGCTGATGGGGAAGGGAGTTTGTCAGCCAGTGCTGTGACATGTTGGTCGCTCATTATATCTGTTCCCCTTGTGTTAAGGAGAGGGACAGGAAAGTGTCACTGGCCACTGAGCAATTCTCCCGGCTGACCATTGCCTCAAAAATAAGCTATTCAAACCTGCTTGAGGTAAGTGCTGGAAAGAGCCTGTAATTAAAACTCAGTTGGAATTAGAGCTTAATATGGGCCAGTTAGCTGAAGAGCACTGCAGGGAGGGGAGGCTTCTGGTATTTTATCTGTTAATTTGGTATAAATGCCATAGGGCAAGCCCTGTTCTTTCCTAGTTGTCAGGGCTGGTGCTGTTACGATCTGGCATGGGCTTTCTGTTCACTCATTTCCATCTCCCTGTGTAAGGCCACCCTCCTGGTGTTCGAATGGTCCCTTCGGAGGAGAGCTGTGCTTCAGGAGCGCTGTGGGATCGTCAGCATCTTGCTGGGTCACCTCGTGCTCTTATTTTCACAAGGCAGAAGGCGAGTTAATGAGGAAGCTCCATTTCAAAGCCTGGGTGTCTTTATCCATTCTTGTCTTCTGCTGAGAACTATTAGCAACATTTACCTACTTCTTTCTCTGATGTCTGAGATGTACTTTGGACTGTTTCATGTTTTTGGTTTGTGTAAAATACAGTAAAAACTGCAAAGAGGAAGGATGTATGTGATTGCCTGCTGGTTATGAAAGCTCCCGTAAGCGCCAGCTCGGAACAAAGGAAGCACTGAAAAAGGCAACTGTAAAGAAGCAAAGGATTAATTTTAATGCAGTTTAGAAATTCCAGCAACTTCTTTCTGAGTGTAAAATAAACATTTTAGTGAATCGAGTGAAACAATCTGGAGGAAACAGGGATTTGTGTTCTTCTTGATGGAGCTGATCCAATTTTTAGTGAAAATTATCCTTCAAAGCTTTACTGAGGCCCAGACTGGAAAAAAAAAGCAGCCCTTCATATCAAGCCTGTTCAGATGAATCGTTGTTCATCATTTGTGTTATACATTAATGCCTAGTTGCTTCAATCAAGATAGATGTTCTGCCATATGCAAGTACATGTTAGAGACAGTCTTTGCCAAGAGCCTTCTAGATAGCTGACGTGGGAAGGGAGTATGGGAGGAAGGGAGGTTGGGTGATGAACGAAGCACCAGCAAGGGATGTGCTTCCGAAAAACACCCTCCGCTGAAAGTCTGCGGCAGAGCCGGTGTAAAACCAAGGTTGCCTCCCCACACATCTTCCTCTAATAGCCCATCATCCATGGACTCCCAAGGCATTTGATTGCACCTACCTCTTCGTTGTATGCGTTGCCTTGGCTGGGAAATCACGCTGTCGCGGAGCGTGATTTATTAAGACTCAAATTCTCAAATTGAAATGTCATAAATAATGGGCTCTGAATTGCTAGAGCTGTGCTGCTGTCCAAAGCACCAGCATAAAGAAGGTCACAGCACATGAAGAAGGGTGTCACCTTCACAGCTCGGTTTCTCAGCCATTACTCCAGGACTTAGCAGTAGGCTTAGGAGGAGAACTAATAAAACCATCATGGAGGTCGTGGATATATAGCAGTACGAATGCACCATGTCTTCGTTTGATTCAGCATCAAATGCAGTCTATGATTTTTATCTCCATCTCCTCAAAGCAAAAAGAAATAATGAAAAATACAGATTTTTTTTTCCCACCTGTTGTGGATTGCTATACTTATCTTGTGCAATTGAATCAAAAAGAGATGAAAAGAGGGTTAATTACCATATGTCAGTGTTTCAGATTCTACAGATTCTGGGAATTACGACACTATTCAAAAATTGCCGAAGATTCGGAGTAAATATTTTGCTTCTCATCAACAAGAAAGTTCACTGTGTGGAAGCGTCCCATCCCTCCAGCACATGGGCTCCCCTACCAAAGCAGTGGTCGTGCGTTGTGCCGTATTCTTGCGTGGGAAAGAAAGCGTTTGCTAACAGCATTGTTCCCGTTTCTCCATTTCATAGAAGTCGTCTGTCTTTCGCTAGAACATCCCTTCTTGGTTTTCAAGTGTTTCAGGGTGTTACGGTGTTCAGGATTGGACTTCCACATTCAGGCACTCACCTTCTGAGTTTGGCATAAGGATACATCTGCCGTACTACTCAGCTTCTTTCTACTCATAAATTTTACTCATAAATTTATTCCCTAATTTCTGTAGGGGATTACAAATAACTGAGTAGTTTTTCTCTCGGTTTTTGCTGATTTTAAGTAGATGTTACGGTGGCTTTATATTATTGTTCACACAACTTTAGAAAGACAAAACCCACTGAAATAAGAGATTTTTTTTCTGTAACATTTTCACTCCCGATTTCAGAAGACACAGCAGTGGTGAATGAACTGAAACTCCCTCACTCCACCAAGAGGGAAGCTGAGGCGTGGCTGAACTAGGTGTTTTGCTCAAGACCCGGGTGATCTGTGGCTTGGTTAGGAGCAGAGGTCTCCCCTCTGGATCACAAACTGGGAAGCTGTTAGGTGCTGCAGGCCCCCTCCAAGGTTTTCAAATCTTGTTGTTACCTTTTTTCCCTCTGAAGAAAGGGGTAAAATAGGATTGCTTTCACAAGATATGCGTAACGAAGGCAGCTGTTATGAAGCTCTGAATAGAGCTGATTAATCAGATGTATCCACACCGGGATGTTGTGTGCCTTGTGTGTAATTTGGAGTTGTATGTTTTTAACTCTAGCACACCTTAAAAACCTCTCTGGATAATTCTCTCTAAGTCTTCTCCATCGATCATATGGAATTTTTCAGCTGAAATCTGCTTTCCATTTACTTTTCACCTTCAAATTGCAGTTCCCCAAGGTCCTTTATAGAGAACTATAAATTGTAGATAGACGTTTTTGATTCTTTTTATTCAAGCTTAATATCTTGCTCAGTTAGTGAACCCTTAGGAATTGCCGTGTGGCCCCTTATAACCGGGGTGGTAATAAAGTGGCGGATTTGCAGAAACCCTATAAAAATGTGTGCAACGGTAAATTGTATTTAGGCTACTACTGGGGAGAGAGGCATGAATGTACAATTATGAGAAGGATGTCCCTAAAGAGAGATTTCAATCCGTTGCCATAGTCTAAATCCTCTATCTTGTGGTGCACAAGGTAATTCAGGCATAGAGCAGAGGATTTTTTTTTTTTTCCTTAAGAGATTATATTACCCATCTCCTCTGTTGATGGATTTTATTGCACAGGTTCACTGAGAGTTTTATTATTGCATTACTTAATCTGTTTTTGAGGTTTCTGAAACATTTTAAATATAATAATGAGTTCAGCTGTGTTGGCTCCTC
>NW_009699872.1:269473-272432 GCF_000703405.1 Apaloderma vittatum
CGGCCCGGCCAGCCCGGGACCCCGCCTCCGGCACCGCCGAGCGACGCCAACTGCTGGGGCGGATCCCAACGCACCAGTTCGTGAATGTTGAACAGATTTGTCGGATATTGTCTAAATAACAGCTTCTGGTCCTTTGCCTTCTTCCCAAATAGGGCAAGGGCGAGTTACGACAAAGATGGAGAGGTGGCAGCGGGCCGTACCCGTGATTGACAGCCTGCTTCTGCCTTTGAAGTTTCTTGTGCCACATCTTGTTCTAAAGGCCAGCTGCTCGAATAACGAGGTGTCATTAAGAGGCGTGACACTTGTCATCCCATTTTAAAGAAGTGTTGTGGTGTTACAAAAAAAAAAAAAGCAGCATTCCCATGTGGAAATTACAGTATAACATCATTCTTAATAGTGTGATAATGTAGAAGACAGTCTTATTTCTCTGCAAATAGATAATAATTTTTTCATAATTTACAGGAGTTTTTATAGTTTGTTGATAGGCCTGATTTTTAAATGCGACTTAATCCAGACCCTTTAAAAACAATTGTTTTTCGTAGGTTGGTGGGTTTTTTTCATATCGAAAACATGGGGTTTTGCCTGCCCGACTGTGTAACTGTGTTATTGTTGTTCTCCGAGGAGCAGGAGGGGTAAGAATATAGAATCATAGAATATGTTGTCAGAGTTCAGCATTCGTACATTCTGTTTGCTAAACCAATCTGAAAGCAGCATGGGAATATAGATCACTATTACAGTGAATTCCCATCCTGCTAATGTCAGAAATGATATAATGCTTTAGTAAAAGAGCTACCTCCACTACTAGCAGTTGCAGGTTTGTGATGCCAATTATAAGACAAAAACGAATAAGAAAGCCCTTCATTTTGAATTTCGGTTCATAGTTCAGATATGGCTTAAAGTGTTTTTCCCAGCAAACTTTCTCTCCTCTTCACCAGATCAAGGCAGATTGTATTTATCTGAGATGTGTACGTGTGCATATATTTTTATGTATTTAATAGAGGCTTGATAGAACGATTTTCGTTTTGCGGTAGGCCAGAAAGTCTGAAAATGGCGTGAGTTCAGCGAGCTCTCCTTGAGGCTCTGTTGCAGGGCAGTGTTAGGTGGTTACAGAGAACCTGGGACGAGGCACCGAGCCTCAAGCTTTGGAGAGCTCGTTGTCACTGCAGGGCTCTGCCGGTGCTTTAGGCTCCTGCACCCGGTCACCCACCTGCAATCCTCATTTCTGTCTGCGGGGAGCGACCATCTGACTGCAGCCTCCAAACTGCACCTCGCTTGGGTGCTTCGACTGGTCCTGCTCTCACAGGACCACGGGGACATGCTGGTCTTCATTGGCCTCTGCTTGTCACCGTTATCTGCTGGTTATCTGAGACGTTTACCGTATCTCAGAATGAGAACAGCTGCAGACTAGTGGGAGGAGGAGGAGGAGGAGGATGTTACAAGTGTGAAAGGAGGTGACTGTAGCTTGGTGTCCACTGCTGGAGGCAATACTTTGGTGTGGGCCTTTGAGAGCTTTGCTGAAATGCCTACAAAGAAGCCCAGGTGAATACATTTTTACTTTGAACTCCAGACATTACTCTTTTTTTAATCAAGAGCTTGCGAAAGTTACCAAACTGAAGACCGGATGGCAAAATTCCATCCAAGGCAGCACCGGCAGCAGTCAACCGCAGTGCTTTTCCAGGGTCTCAGTTAATCGGACGGTCTCTAGAAAGGAGGTGATTACTCCTCAGGCTTTTACCTGCTTGTTATTTTTACCTGAAATTCAGCATGCCTATAAAAACATCCTTGAGTTGATGCTTGGACCGCTGCAGCAGGAGGGATTGGACCACCCCAGGGGCTCTCTCACTGCAGGACAGATCCTGCAGAGTATGGCCACAGCTGAGACAGGCCTCTGAGCAATGGTTTTCAGTTCTTCTTTGCCTTAATTTTGTTTTCCCAAATGGGTGTGTGGTTACCTGAAGCAGCAGGAGGAAGGAGAAGAGTTTTCTGAACACTACAGGGCTTAATGAATCCAATTTGCAGCCATTTTTTCATTAATGGAAGCCTGTAGTAATTAAGTAGAATGCATGCAAGTGCAAACTTTTAACAGCTTGCTTTATTTTGAAGAAAAACCTCGAGTGAGTTTCTTGAAAGTTTGTATTCATGGCTTACAAAGAAATACTTAACGTGAGTAGGGCAGGCAGTCATGCTGAATAGCGTCTCTTCAGTCTTTCTTCTTATCTTTTCCTCTGTTTGTAACAAAGTGAATGACCCGGATCCAGGATTTAGGATCTAGCATCTGAACATGGGGTGAACTGAAACCATTTATCCTACTATGAAGATGATCTGCGAGCTGAATTTTAAAGTATCGCTAAACTCTCTAAAGTTGGTACATTGTGGTACATTGAAACCAAATCTACTTTGTTCTCAATCTGTTTTCTTTTCACCAAGATACATCTTCCTTTTTGTGTTACCTGTGCCTTGCAATGCTGGTGAAATAGCAAGTATCAGACTTAGAGGTTCAAAAATTCCTTAGGGATTACATTCCATACAACAAGGCCTGCCTGTGTCCACTAATCTCTGTGCTATAAGCCGCATCCATGAATGAAAAACCCCTGGACAGCCAGCTGGAGACAAGGAAATGTTCTACTGTTGCATGGCTGGGGACGGTTAATCTGGCAGCCATCGTTAGTTGATGCTTAGCTGGTAATGAGTCTCAGCAAACGGTCTGTATTCAATATAAACTCCTCTGTGTGTTTGAATGTTTCACCAGTCCACAATAGAGTTTAAACTTTATGCTTCTAATTTTACTCAATGGAAACCAGATGAAATGAAAACAGGAATAGTCAAAAGAAAACACTGTGTTTGAAATAAAGGCCTGTGAGCAAGGAAAAACCCTGAATTTTTTCTAAACCCAGATGAGTCACTAACCCACTGTAAGACATGCCTAAATCACTTGAGGACTCTCCATCTTTTATTAAGC
>NW_009699872.1:272557-274792 GCF_000703405.1 Apaloderma vittatum
TTCAGCCGCTCTGCCGGTGGCCTTGCCCAGGTTATATTCCCCTCCGCTTAACCATCGGCCACGATCAACTCGGCTGTAGCTATGTAGAGTTTCCTCTTTGTGGTGGATGTGTAGGAGGCTGAATTTTGGTTCTCACGAAAGCGAGAGAGCGAGCGGTAGCCAAGCATGGTGTGTGCAGGTGCTGCGCGAGCCATCCAGTCATAACCGCGCTCGGCGCCTCGGCTCCCACCCGAAACCGCTCCGGCTATTTCAGTCTAACTGCACCCGCTGCGGCCTCGGCACTGCCGGCTTGTCTCGTGTTTTGAGGATATCGACGCGCTTCCACAGAGATGAATCTGTGATTACGAATCTTATTTGCATTACAAGTGGAGACAGATCACTTTCTGAACCTAGATCTTTAAAATGTCAGTGTTGGGTGTTAGCGCAGTTTAAACATATTAGCAATTAACAAACAGAAATAAACCTCCTAAATGAGGGTATTCTGGAAACAGAGGTGCTTTAGCTCTTCTCTTCTTTGGGAGAAGGATTTTTCCTTCCTAAGTTCTAGCTTTTCATTCAGACTTTATCTTGTAGATGGAACCTAAACCTGAAAAATGAATTCACTGGGTAATAATTAGAAAATATACAAGCAAAGAGAGATGTCAAGGTGTAAAAGGAGGAGTCTCTGCAGTTTGGTACCATGTCAGTTTTCCCCTTTTACCTAAGGTGAATGTACTTTTTAAGTGGCACATGACACACCAGCTTTCAGTTCTCTGCTTTTTGATACTCGGACATTTACTTTTTTTTTGTGAAGCGATTTCCAGCACTTTTTCAACCCAAACTCTCCAATTCCGTGAGTATCTGGAGAAAACAGGAGACCCCCGCTGTCCAAATATCTACGTTATGTACAGTCATGAGGCCTATCTGCTCCTTTGGAGGTTTAACTGCAGGATTTCTGGTAAAGTGGAAACCAAATTGGTCATGCTGGTAGTGCTGGTGACTCACATATAGATACTGTCATAGTTAAAACTGGAGCCAAGTGGTGCAGTTTGCTGTGTCTCCAGCTCCAGCATGATCAATGTTTTGGGCTAGGAACAATGGAGAAAATCTGATTTAGCCCTGACTTAGCCCATCGTGTTCTCAAGTGAGAAACTCCAGGGCACAAACCAAGCTACAAATTCGTCCACCTGAGATACTGATACGAAAATCTCCAGGGCACTTTCCTTTAGGCAGAACTTCTCCTTTGTTGCGTTAGCTGCTCTGCCTTCGAACAGATTTCACCTGCAGCTTTGCAGTGGTCTGAAATGAAAGGCAGTGCTTCCTGCTATGGCAGGGACAACAAGGATTACAAGGGAAAAGCAGACAGGGGAAGAGGACAGATCTGTTTGATGTAAAACAAACAAGAAAAAGAAGGTACTTGACAGAGTGAAAACTTGGGAAAAAATGATTTATGAAAGATTCACGCTAGCTGATAGTGGACGTGAGCAGTGGAGCCCGGATACTGTTTCAGAAGCAAGCTGGCCAGGATTTCAGTGACCCTGGTGGAAGGCTGTACCAGTGGGAGGAAATTCAGCATCGCTGTAGGAGTGACTCTTGAACTCGACTCTGTATTCCCAAATGCAAAGTCAGAAATTATTACAGAGGTATATTTGTTTTGTCTTTTACATATTGGGGTCACCACAGTCTTGCATGATGAAGAGGTGCAAGCACAGGAGTAGTGAATGACGTTGGAATTACTCTGGTGTTTTGTTTTCTTAGGAATCACAAAGCATTGTTCTGCTTGGGTCATGCTGGAATTGGGCTCAGACTGAAATTCAGTTTCCAAAATACACTACACCCAGCGCTGAATTCTCTGATGGGCCCACGAAGAGCTGAAACAGCCGTATGTGGATGGGGTTTGCCAGTGTAGTCTGTCCAAAAGATAGGATGAGCACAGTGTTGGCCTTAGGAAAGTAAAAGTAGTAATTTTACATCAGCTGTCTATCTCCACTCACTGCTCCCAGCAGATTTAGAGTGCGGCTGAGAATCCATCCTCACAAGCTTGCCTGTAAGGCAACTCTCTGAAAGATATTTCCTGCAACAAAAATACATGTCCCAAGTAGAAAATTGTTTGCTCTGAGGAGTGCAGCCAGGGGGAAGAGCAGCTGGGCAGAGCGATATTGTGCCTTGTTGCCCAGAGCAGAGCCGGGAGGCGCTGGCTGAGGCCGCGGTGGCAGGGGGCTGCGGGTCTCAGTGCGGGGCTGCAGGGGGCAGCTG
>NW_009699872.1:274823-291291 GCF_000703405.1 Apaloderma vittatum
AGGGCGTGCGGCAGTCACGAGCACACAGGCTGGCGTGGGTGCTTAAGAGAAGCGCGTTGAGGTTAAATGCACTACATCTTTCTTTATCACCAGATGCAGAGCTGATGAAACCAGTGTGCTTATTTACTCCTACTTTGACTTTTTGTCTCGTTTCCTCTAAACATCACCAGATATCTCTCAAAAACCAGTATGGCATTCAGCAGCAACAGCTTGTAAAAGAAGAGAAAGAAGCTGCTAGCATTCTTTCCTGTCACTTGATTGTAAAACAAAGACATAATATTCTTAATAACTTTTTGCTTTTAGAAGCAAAAGTTGAATCCCATTGCTCTTCTAGGTGGGGAAGTGGTGGCAACAGTTGAGTGAAATATCAGCAGATATGCAGGAGAAAGTGTTTTGACTGGAAGTTTTGCTGCTTGTAAGAGGTAGTAATTGTTCAAGAACTTAGAAGTTCTTGGTTTTGTTGGCAAACACTTTGGGGAAAAAGAGCCCTACCTACATCACCTACCTGAGAGTGACGAGTGTGAAGTCTCCTACTTTAGCTGTTGGGCTGCATACTTACTGCTAAAGGGTAGTACTGGGAAATGTAGTAAAATGTTGCCTTTCAGTTTCAGTGTTGTGATTAGAAAATGCCGGCGAGGAGCTTTGTGACTGCCAAAACCCTTTTGGGTTCGGTGCTACCAAAACTAGCAAGAGCAATAGCTTTCAAGTTCTTGTCACAGGCAGCGATGTGGTGTTATATGTGAAACTAAGTATAGGAGGCAAGCACAGGTATAGGAAACACCTGCAAATCGTTCAGACTAGGAAATTTTGGTGAAACAAGAGTCTAATTTCAGAACTTTTTGAGAGAATCGGTGTACCAGTGTGAACTTTTGGCTCCACTGAGGTCTTTGACAGGATTATGAGGGGTTTCTCCTTGTTTGCTAATGTTTTTAGCTGAAGGTTCTTGCCTAACTAAGAAACTTGACCATATGTTAAATCTGCCCACTTGCCAAAAAAGATTTCTGGGAAGGGAGATTATTTCAAAAGTTGCTTCAATTTCACAATTCAGACTTCTGATCTTGCAGCATGTTCTGTGCTACCGAGTTGTTGTGTTTGTGTGAAAATCGGTGCAGGCAGAGCACACGGACTGTGCATGTGACTGTTACCGAATCACAGAATGTTGGGTGTTGGAAGGCACCTCAAAAGGCCATCTAGTCCAAACCCCCCGTCAGAGCAGGTCACGCAGAGTAGGTCACACAGGAACGCATCCAGGTGGGTTTTGAACGTCTCCAGAGAAGGAGACACCACAACCTCCCTGGGCAGCCTGTGCCAGTGCTCTGTCACCCTCACAGTGAAAAAGTTTTTTCTGCATAGGGGGCCGGTTAGCTCAGTTGGTTTGAGCATGGTGCTGATAATGCCAGCGTCCCAGGTTCGATCCCCTCTCGGTCCCCATGTGTTGCCTGATCTAGTTGAGAGGCGTCCCTGCCCGTGACAGGGAGGTTGGATTAAGTGATCTCCAAGGTCCCTTCCAGCCTAGGCCATTCATGTTTTTGTAGAACCTCCTGTGCTCCAGCTTGCACCCATTGCCCCTTGTCCTGTCACTGGACATCCCTGAGAAGAACCTGGCTCCATCCTTTTGACACTCACCCTTTACATATTTATAAACATTAATGAGGTCACCTCTCAGTCTTCTCCAAGCTAAAGAGACGCAGGTCCTTCAGCCTTCCCTCATAAAGGAGATGTTCCACTCCATCATCTCTGTGGCTGCGCTGGACTTTTCGAGCAGTTCCCCGTCCCTCTTGAGCTGAAGGGCCCAGAACTGGACACAAGATTCCAGATATGGCCTCACCAGGGCAGAGCAGAGGAATAGGAATCCTGCCAGCTCTTCAGTGCAGATCCACGATCTACCAGTTAATTCAGTAGAGCCAGTTGCTGCCAAGAGAGTCCTCAAGACATTTTATTAAATTCATACCTTGCTTATTTTTTTGATAAACTACAGAGTCAGTCCTTAGCCTATACTGGTACGTGTACTGGTACTGTACTGGTACATTATCTTGTCTTTGTCCAGTAGTCCGTATTCTAGGAGAGGCGATATGAAGAATTTTGATGCAGAATAATTTTTAAAAGCGTGGGGCCATGGATTAGAGAAGTTTTTGACTTGAAGAATGATTCCTAGTGACCCACCTGAGGGATTTCTCTTTATTAAGCTAACAAGGAAAGAAAACATTGAGCGGGTCAGACTTTGAACACCTCATCAAAATCCTCCTTCTGCTATAGTGAATTTGATTAGGTAAGGGAAGGAGTTTCACATGATCCCAAAAGCTTTTGTGTTGTACTTGTTTCTTGTTAGTCCACTAAACAGCCTTATTCTCCTCACATTTGATCTATGCCTGACCTACATGTCAGCAAACAGCAACTCCTTTTTGTAACCTTTAAAAAAAACCCTCAGCTGTGTTTTAATAAAGGTACAGCTAACTTGCAAAACATCCGCATGTCTAAAGCCAGTTCCTTGAAAAGAGATTTCAGATCTTCAGAGAAGCCGTGCCAGACATAGTGGGATCTTTCTTCCCAGTTAAAGGATGATGTTTTGGACTGCATGCAGTCCTGATAAAAATTCTGTGCCTGGCAAAGTTTCCCTGAAGTCCGGTGCCTGTTTTGCAGCACAAAGGTACCTCTAGACCATTTTCAGAGTGATGTGCAGACTTCAGAATTTCTTGACATCAGACGAACCATCTTGGTTCCTGTGTTACGGACAGATGGGTGTTGCGGGTGCTCTGTCCTTAGGAGGAGAGGCGTTTCAGTGTTCAGCTTTTATTGTAAACTGGGTGAATCTTGCTGGAAGACACTGTTGGCCAGTGAAAGTACATTGACAAGGTTACATGTAGCCTATAAAATTCCCGTTGCTTTCAGATCCAGCTGACAGGCATCCTTTAGACTTGAATATTGCTGTGTAACCTTCCCAAGGACCTCCAGAGCTGAAATATTTGACAAGAAAACTGAAGCTCAACACCAAGGTCTTCCTTGCTCATGAATTTTTCATGTCTTTGTTTGAAAAATGCTAGGCAGTAAAACCCTCTCCTTATCTCTGCTGTAAGGCACAGTAATTAACATTCACGCTGGAAAAAATAACCAAAACAAAACAAAAAGAACTGTCTTGTTTCTGCTGAAGCTTAATTGCTTTGTTGATTTTATCTTTTGGGTTTGTGTGTGTCAGTGGATTGCCCCCACTCCTGCTCTCTCCCTACTTCCTTGCCACTCTTTCTCTTACAGGTCGCAACATCAGTCTCCTGGAAGTCAACGAAATGTTGGCTGTGGGCAGCTCAGGATTCAGCCTGGAATCCTACATCTTCCCTTGGGGCAGGATCAGTTAACTAACGCTGCCAGTAGTTGGCATTATTAATGCTCTCCTTTGCATTTAGGTGCTGAGAAACACTATTTTCATGATCTTTTTCATAAAAGTGATGGTATCTTACACTTGACAGCCAAGGCTGAAGCAATCCTGTGCAGCAGTGGCTCCATCCTGCTGTGCCCTTCCATCCCGAGTTTGTATCAGTTTGGTACCCTGTGTCACAGTTCTGTTGAAATCTTCATGTTTGTTCTGATAGAATCTTCATATTTGACATTACAGTCAGAACAAATCTTGTGTCAGAGAAGGGCAGAATAGATTGATACACACTGGCACTTTTCCAGACTTGCCTAGATCTCATACTGGTGTCCCAGTGTGCTTTCCAGTTTCTTCTCTGATCTCTACTCATTAATAAATATGACCAGAAAAACAGCACACGAGATCTGTGTTCCTCAGTCTTTCTACAGTAGCTGAAATGAACTTTTCATCTCGTTAATGTTCTTCATAGCCTGTGACAGTGACTTTGAGTCACTATTACAAGTTTTGGTAGAGGATTATGGAGATTAAAACCTCTGTGCAACTGTTGTCCACTCCCGCCAAGCCCACCATCTCTTCCTATCGAGCAAGATCAGTCTGAAACCAAGTAACAGATAAATAAGTTTCTTCACATTATTTATTATTAGATAGCTGCTGCGACACTGAAGAGAGGGATGTGCGGATCAGCGCAGAGCAGTAGTTCTAGACTGTTACACAAAGGTCAAGCACCATTTCCCTGCTCACTGATGGGACTTCTTTGGCTTAGGACGTGAGGAAACGTGCATGAAACAACTCTCCCAAGTCCTAAAGCTGGCAGAAACCAGGAACCACCCCCACCATCCTCCTCCCCAAACACCCAGAATCATTCTCATCCCACCCTAGCTTCATCCCGCGCACTAGACCTCAGTTTTCCAACAAGTTTTTAAACTTCTCCATGATGAGAGTTGCTTTTCAAAAGCACCATAAGAATTGCAGTGACTTGGGTGAGTTGGAGCCCGAGGCACCATCTCTCCTCGATGAATTGAGGTGGTGTGTGCTGCATAGATGCGCTTGTCCTCATCTCTCCGAGCGTTGGTAGTACCTGTTTTATGCACTGCGGGCAAAGGTGTGGTTGCCAAATGTTAATGGAAAAGTAACTGTAGAGCTTGACTTGGCTTCTCTCTGTGCAAAAGCTGTGTGTTGTGTGCAAATGACAAATTATTGTGCATTGTAAAGTAACACAATGGTTTTAACGCACTCATTGATATGATAGCAAGAATGTAGGAACAGGTTAACCACTAGTCAGCTCTAGCAAACTTTCCTAACCCCTAATTATGAGCTGCTTTATCAATGAATATCTGAGCAATCCTTTTTTTTTCTTTCTTTTTTTTTAATGGAAAATCCTTATTGCTACTGAAAAGGAAAGGAGTATGCTGATTACCTACATGCCAGTTGCTCCATCAATTCAATGTAGCAAAACAGTTATGGTTTGGAAAATTTGCAGTTCATTTGCATTAGTAGAAAAAAAATCTTTATTCAAAGATAATTATTGCTTAAGAACTTGCTACAAAAATACCAGTGGATTTTTCTTTTAAAATATTGTTTAATATTCATAATATGCTAGGATGAAGAAAAGTACGTATACCTACCTATCTGTCAAAGGTGGGACTAGTGAACAATAGATACTGTTCTACATGGGAAGTGCCAAAAGCTCTAGATAGGATAAGGGTCATTATCATCATTAGTATTATCATTTTATTCCTCCTTAAACTCTGAAGTGAATTGAACTAAGACTTTTCAACAGTTAAGAACCTGAGGGAGTTTAATTAACCCGTTAAAGAAAATTCTACTACCGAGTTTAAGACTGATGAAGAGAAGTTTAACTTAATGTCTTCTAGTTGATCAAAGCACAATCCATGGCATAAAAGCTTCTGAACATAATTTTTTTTTAGCTTCCCTTAGATGTTGAAGAGCATTAAGCCTTTAAAAATTATCATTAATGTATGTCAACTCCCCCAGTTTCATTTTTCTAGTGACTTTGAGCAGATGTAGTTCACATTTATAACCAGCATGATCTTCACCATCTGAACATTCATGATTTGATGAAATAAGACCCTTGGGACATAATGTTTTATTCCCTCAGGGTGAGATGTACCCATGAAGTGACTCAGATGGAAAGCTTGTATCTGTTACACTGACTAAACTTTCTCTCTGTGGTGGCACCGAGACTGTCAAGTCGGTGGGCGGCGTGGTTTGATTGGCACTACCATTCTGAAGGTCGTTTTGCTCAATGTATTCAAAGTGAGACAGATGTGGCTTTTTTTTTCCCCCCTCAGTTCTTACTCTGATTAATTGCCTCATTCAATTTCAACTCTATTGCAGTTAAACATTAATTCAGTAGGACTTAATAATGTATTCATTTATGATCTTGCTTGTGCATTAATGACAATGATTTGCTGTTTTTTTAATTATAGGGATCCATGCAATGCGTATTTTACATCCACTTACAGGAAATGCTGTACACTCTTGTTCTTTTATGTCAGATAAATTAAACACTCAAAGAAGTGCTGAAGTACTTTATGAAATATTTCATTCTAAATATTTGCTGCAAAATATGTATTCCTACAGACGCTAGCTTTACAAACACTTGGGAAAGATTTGTACATACCTAGGGATTACATCTTTTCATGCATTATGTGAGTGATAGTCCTAGACCTCTACAAGAGCACACTACAGCAGATCGAGCATCCTGCTTAATAAGAAAGCGCCTTTGTTTAATTTTAACACTAATTAGGAGGTTGGCTTTGTTTTGGCTTTCTTCTGTCTTAGTTCTTTCCAGTAATTCCGGCATTGGAGGACGGTTTCTGCATCGTAACACTGTGCCTTCTAACCACCGGGCACCTCCAGCGGACCCCTCTTTAGCCCCCCAAACACTGTTTCTGAGGTCAGCTTGCAAAGAATTTGCTAAGCTGGAAGGGCAACTGTGTCGCATCTTTTGTGGCTTGAAGTCCACATGTTTTTTGTATTACTGGGACTTTCCTTGGTCACGTTTCTTATTCCATAAAACATACCGCAGGACAAAACCAACTTCTGTTCTTTCAG
Source organism: Apaloderma vittatum (assembly GCF_000703405.1). Lineage (NCBI taxonomy): Eukaryota > Metazoa > Chordata > Aves > Trogoniformes > Trogonidae > Apaloderma > Apaloderma vittatum. Next base: position 281,266 of record NW_009699872.1, read on the forward strand.
GCCTCCACGTCTCTTTCTGTAAGGGAGGTCAAAAGTAAATATTCATCCGTGGAGTATTTCGTTGTTTTGTGCCTCCTGTTTTCGTACATTTTGTCTTTACCTTATTTGAAACCAAAGGGTAAATGACCATTACATGCAGTCTCTGCTCCCGCAGATGTGGTTATCCGGTGGTATTTGTACAGAAATAGAGCCACACATCTTCTCTGCATGGCACTGGGCACGGCCACCGACTGGGACTTTTGTCTTGATTCAGACATGGCTGGAGCTGGAAGTCCTGGTTTGCCTGGTAATCCTTAGCTGGTTTCCACCTTGTGCGTTAACAGTTTTCCTATGGTCGCATTAATACTACACATGGTTCCTGCTAGCATAATTACTTAGTGTAGCTTGAAAGGTCTGATCACCTGCCGCTAAAATGACACTTTAATGGGGATTACGGTTTTCCAGCTCAAGTGTTCGGCAGCTTTAATTAAGCAGGAAAAGGCCAGATCAGTAGCACAGTCAACGCATCTCTGTTGGATGGCATTCTGGTTTGATCCCGGGCTCTATATTGGTCCCATGCGAGTGATGAATTGGGATGGCCTTTTTGCTGTAAATGATTTTGCATATTCTACTCTCTAATAAAAAAAAAGAAAAATTGAATGCTGTGAGCCACGTATTGTTCATCTGCTGCAGGTTTCATTCTTTCTGCCCATCCTAAAGTCCAGTTTCAAAATTTCTGATGAAAAATAAGAGGAATTTCCTCTTATTTCCTCTTTTGCCACTCTCCAGTCTGAGGCTACGTGTTATTTTTCCCTTGTGCATGTCAAACTAAGTATTTTTTTTCATTCTCATTATGGCAAAACTACTCTTGTTAATATATTTATTTACTTTCCACTAAGGTCGTTAGATTTTAAAGTTTTGGTTCAGCAAATATTTATGGGTTCCTGAGCTGAGATATCTCTATATCTCATGAGCCAATGGGAGTATTTCTGGTGGTGGTAGAGGGAAGTGAACCAGCGTTTTTCAAATAATTGCCAGATATATCTTTCTGTCTTAAATATCTTCATCTGTCTGTCTTAAATGTCTTCACAGGGACATCGAATTCTCCCTCCCTGCCTCTTTTATACATTTGTTTATCTACTTGAAATTTAAAGCCTTTCTTAGTGTCTCATGGGTTCTTCAGTATTTGGGCGGTTAGTTTAAACCTCTGCACAGTTTTTTATTTACTGATCTGGATTGCATTGGGGCATCAACCAGCCTGATGCAGGAATTCTAATTAGCACTTCACATCTTCAAAGCATTGTACAAACGTGACCTAATCATATATTTATCATGCTGAATTTTATGTTGGCTTATGTATTCTCTCTCATATGCTGTGCATTACAACCTTTCGTATTGTGGGCCATAGTATTTGAGAGATGAATCAAAGTTCTTCACCTTTGTGTTCTCCAGAAGAAATGCATTTGTCTAAAAATAGCTCCTATTCCTTTTCATCATCTTTAACATTTGGTATTATCATTAGTCATTTGAAAAAATTACTGTCTTTATTTCTATGGATTGTCCAATGATAATTGCTCCAATCTATTGACTCCGATTTCTGCTTATTCTGATTGTCGATTCCCTTAGGTGTTTTCTGTCATTATGTGTGTTCTGGAGTTGCTTAACAGCATGTAATATTGGGTTATTTTTAAAAAAATAATGTGTGGGGTTTGTGCCAGAATTGATTCTTCTTCACTAAGCCCATTTAATTAATCTGGAGTCTTCCTCTTTCTCTCCTTGCTGTTTGTCTCAATAAAATGGTGAGAAGTTGTTAAAATACCAGTAGTGGGTCATATAAGGAGCATCAGCTCTATGCTGGGGCTCTCTGGTATAAACGCAACCCTGTTGCTAGTGCAGGGGTTCTGATTCGCATCTTGTCAGGCATGGCTTAACTACAGGATCTACTAAAAATAAAGCCACAGAAGGTTTATTTTTAATAGTCTGTCCTTGAGGAAAACAAGCACATTTAATCGTGAGGAAAATTAACAAGAGGGCTTCTAATAAACTATCCGGCTCTCACACCTTGGATAAGGAGTTAGAACCCGGTCCTGTGGGAGGTGAGTTCCGTCACTCCGCACCACCTACAGCTCGCTGCGAAAGCTGTGCCCCGGTGATTTCCAAACTCGAGACAGGTCCTCCTGGAGCAGTGTTAAACACCGCGGGGCGATGAGGAGCAGATGAGCAGATGAGCATCTGAGGTGCCAGGGTGCTTGGTAGGTGCTTCAGGATCCTGTAGGTTTTCAGGTTGCTGAGCGTTAGAGAAACTTGTAATTCATGCTGACTGTGCTCAGAGGATTATTTCTGATCTGAACCTCTATTAACTCTAGCATGATGTAATCTGCTTAGACATTACCATGCTAATTACATGTTAACTTTCCACACTTACCATGTACTATACCTCCCCGAGGAAAATACTGTGTTCAGAACAAAAAAGATTTAGAGTTTGTACACTTAAAAGAATGCATAAAACTTTGGCAGGAAAAGAATATTAAAGTGATATATCTTCCTAATAACCAAAATAAGCAGTATTATGTTGTTGCTGTAGGAATTTTTCAGTCAACCTTGGTTAGTTATTGGAAATATGTGAGGATGATAGTTCCCAGTTAGATATTTCAGTTGTTTGTCATATTTTTTAGAATGGAAAGCTTCTGAGAACAAATTGTGCTGGAAACTTTTGTCAACTAATTGCAGAAAGTACAAAAACTTGTTTGAAGACTAAAGTTGCAAATACACTTCAGAGCAAAATACAGGTTTTGTTGGCATTTAGTGGCTTAGTACTTCTTGTCATTGCATTAAATCAGATCAGTAAATGACGAAATACACCACCCTGTGCATTTATCATGCACATCGTTGTCCTTAGAGGTCATCAGATAAGCAAATAAGAAAGTAATTTCTCATTTCTAATTTTCAATGAGCAATTACGGGTAATGTTGAACTGTATTATGCATCATTACTTGTTCAGTGTCCTTTATTGAAAAAGGAGAAGTGTAGAGGTTTAATGAAAGGATTTTAGCTAACCAGAAAGTTGTAAAAAATAGAGGGAACTCACTTCAAAGAATTTTTTTTTAATGAAAAGTGCATATTATTGCACATTTTCTTCATCAGTTCTTAGCAGCATGTTCTGTGTGGTGAAAGTTGCATTATTGCTATCGTTCAAGAGTCAAGAAAATCAAGGCACAGAATCACACAGCAAATCATTGTTAAGGTTAGGAAGTAAATTCAATCCATGCTTGCACTCCTGTCTTCTAACCACTTTACTGCTTTCAAAACATCCAGTGTATGGGCAGCAAAGAGAAAGAAAAAGTGAATGTTACCAGTAACATTTGTTAATTAGCAGGAACTATTTTATTAACTTCTGGTGCCGTACAGGAGTACCTCTATGCCATTGCTGGTGAAGGAACAGCCAGGGTGAAGAGACAAACATCTAGCAAAGGTGGCTTTTGTGCAGAGCAGTGTCTCTCGTTCTGCCTCACTAATGGTAGCTATGGCAACCTCAGGACATTAACTTATGCAGTGATTGCAAGCCCTGAGCATCAAAGCAAGTAATTAGGGAGACAAATGGGAAGTCTTGATGGGTTCTTCCATCAAGATCAAAGCTTTTTATAAGTTTTTTTGTTAATTTGGGAACAAGCACAGAAATTATTTGTATGTTCCATAGGCTATCAGTGAAAATTGGCACCAAACCCAGATTGTTTTGTAATTTTTCGAGGTAGGGCCACTCAACCCTGTCAAGAACTTTTTTATTAGCAATGATAGGAGATCAAGAGTGCACTAGTTGAATCAGGCCATTGGAGTATTTGGTACATTCCTAGATGTTTTCAGCAGAAACTTAGTTGTACTAAACTTAGGTTGTCCTCACCGTTACCAGGAACATGAACTGTAACTCAAAAATTTTAGAATGCAATATTTAATTCATGATGTGTGCTTCTAAGGATTCATAGGATTAGGGGACTTGCTCTCAGTATCTTCAAATCAAGAGTGGAGGAGGGTAACTGGTTGAAATGTAATGACCGGTGCTATAGAGATGCTCTGAACTGACAGTGTGTGGTCCTTTCTGGCCTTAGGCTCTTAACTCATCCTTTTTGATGAAAGACTCCAGGCAGCATAAACTCTGTGGACTGAGTGAAGTCCTCAAATAATAGAGGAGATGATAAATGGTCTGAAGCAAGCATGAATAGTTGTAATGTAGATCTTTATGCGACGCTTTGGATGGGCAAGTTCTCTCCATATAGGAAAGTTAGAGGGAATTTGCAAATTCCGTAGTTCATATTTTCCCCCAACTGCAAGGATTTCAGTAACCACAGGCTATATTCCCCTATTTCCAAGATTTGCTTTTCTGAAAAGTTGCTTACCTACATTGGGCAGGACTTTTCCACATCACTGAAACTTCCACAGCACTTCACTGAGTATAGAGCTTCACGTGGGCTGCAGCAGGAGTCCCTCGAGCATCAATAACTTCATTTTGTTGGGATTTTGAGACAGGCATTAATATTTGGGTTGGGCTTTCATTTTTAATTGATGAGTGAAAAAACTATCTGCCTTTCTTTCCTTCTTGATAACACAGGCTTCTCTTTAGTAACTTCAAACACCCCAGTTCTTCAGTTAAAGGCGAATTAAGTTTTCCTGTATTTCAAATTGGCTCTCTGAGGGTGGCATCAGCTCTGTTTCTTTTATGTTTAAGTCCCAGTTCTTTAATCTGTTTCTAATACATTCTGTTCAGCAATTTTGCATTTCTGTTTTAGTGGAAGCAATGCTGATTAATTCCTTCTTATGACATCTGTGGCTGCATCCTAGATTAAACCTACTCTAATACAGAGCCTATCATTAAGTGTTAAATATTCTTGCAAGGCTACTTAAATTAGATTCAACATCAGTGGATCATTTAGTAGAGAGTCGTTAATTCTCCATCTTACGGCAAGGCCACATTCTGGTGATGCTTTTAATCACAAGATTATTGAGGTATGATTTGAAAGGGATATGCTGCCCATATTTTGCCTTTGGGCAAATTATGAAAGGTCAAGTTGCCAAGGAAACAAAACTAAGATAACATTACTAATTCCTGAGTCCAAGAGTTGTCTTTCGTGATCATATCATTTGCCCAGCATACATGCTTAGAAAAGATACCAGCTAACAATATCTATGCCATTTAGTTCAGCAGAAAATGGCTTTATAATTCTTGCTCTTCTAGATAGTGTTCGTGGTGGTGACAAGGCTCACCACAATACTTTGCCTCTGTAGAACTCACAGATTGGTTGGTTTGATGGTTTATGGATATGGTGAACATTACTCCTGGTTTATGGAAGGGAAAAGAGGAAATGGAGGGGTTAGGATTTGCATATTCAAAGGTTGCTGCAGACTTAAGGTTTTAACAGTTTGGACAGTCTAATTTACAGCTCCGTAGAGAATCCTGATGTTCATGAAGCGAAGAGCACTTGATAACACAACTTCATTAAGGCACCTCAGAGTTGCAAAGCCCTGAAATTTTTCTTCAGGTTGCAAGTCAGGCCAGTGGCAGAGCCAGAAGAGCTCTCCAGTATTTGCTGCTATTCACCCTGTTGTGCTTCCTCTTTTTGTGTTGCTCCCTTTTTTCATTTCCTATTCCCGGTGGGAGGCAGGAGTGCAGGATTGGCTCCAGTGCAGGGAAACCTGTATGGAGCAGTAGCACATTATCATGAGTCTCCTCCTGCCCCTTTCTCCATTCCCTCCATGTACGTGTGCGGGTACAATATGTGTATGTGTCTTTGTATCCAATTCCTCATCCTTCCTTTGGACGACTCATGAAAAAGGAATCGTTTTATTCCCTGAAGTATCAGCATCTGCGATGGCGGTAGATTCTGTCCTTAAATTTCCATTCTGAACTGTGCTGTGTCGTAGGGCACTGCATAATGAATACGACCCTGCCAATCAAGACACTCTGTTTTATATCACTTATTACTAAATTGAAAATGGTGTTTTACTACAGCAATAAAGGGCTGGTACAGCATGAGGTACATTTTTATACAACTCTATGAACTTTGTCATTGAAAACATTATAGCCTTGAATTTGAGAGCACAGTGGAAGGCAATATAATTTGATTACCTATATTAATCAAGTGGAGTACAACATATAAAACCAGTAATGCATAAGTCTGACTGGAGCCAGATAACCCTCTTGTGCATCTTAGAAAGATTTATTTTCAGTAATATAATTCATTTGACATGGAAGTATCATAATTGCAGTTGCTAGGAAGGATTTCTTTCTTTCCTTTTTTGGGGAAAAAAAAAACTATCGTGCTTTCAAGAGCAGCTTGTTCTTTTAAAGCTCTGCTTACTGAAAATTGAAAACCAAGATTTGGTTTTGTAATTGTGGCAATTTTTCATCAGCCAGCTGAGCTAACAATGTGTTTTGTTTTGAATGCTATTTCTGCTTCATAAACAAAAGTGTTAGGTGTGAATTTAGAAGATTTTTTTTTTAATGTACATTGATTAGCATGAGACGCTGTCATTCTTGACCTGTGCTGCTAAAAGCTGGCCAGAAGCTCTTGAGCCTTCAGTTATCTGTGCAAGTACTTTGCATAAATGCTGAGGAGAACCTTCCCACACTCCAGCTCTATGAAACAGTTTTAAAGCATGTTTAAAGACACCTAATTACTCTGCAGTCCATGAAAACCCCTGTTGTTATTATATGTGCGCTAGCGACATGTATTCCTGATAGCATTATCATGAGTTGCTATTTTTGCAGTTTATTGCTACATGTGGCTGCAAACCACCCGTAAGCTGGTTGGTGTATCACAGCTGATGGAGCAAAAATTGGAAGCGAACAAAGAACTGCTGGCTGCGCCGCACCTGGCCTTGGAGCAGGAAGACCTGCTTCATAGTGCCAGTACCCACAAACTGAGAGGAGTTAAAATATTGCAGTCAAGGTGTTTTCCGGTTTTCCAAATAGATTTCACATTCACCTTTGTTTGTAAAGACCCTACTGGAAAATGAAGAGTTTCTGTAATTCAATGTACTGTCACTCCTTGACAGATACATAATCATTTGTTCCATCTAATTATTAGCAGTTTTATCATCATGCTAGTAGTAATGGTTTACTCATTGTAATTCAACGTACTGTCACTCCTTGACTACATAATCATTTGTTCCATCTAATTATTAGCAGTTTTATCATCATGCTAGTAGTAATGGTTTACTCATTAAAGATGGTAGAGTTCATGCCCAAACAGTGTCTCTAGTCTCATCTTAGTATTGGTCGGAAGTGCAATAAGTCATTTTTTCCATTTTTGCTCTTCAATTTTTTATTCTTTTTCTCTTATTCCCCCTCCTGTTGAGATATTTCCTCTTTCTTTTATGCTTTAATCACTCCAGTCAGGATTGGCCATACAGAGGGCTGTCACTACTGAGGAAAGACTTTGACATATTGGAGCTTCTATTCATAAATGATATCTATCCACACTGAGTATTTCCACATCAGTCCTGGAAGAAAAATACAAATACAAAGAATTTGGAGTGACAACGTAACCTAAAGGATAAACGTCCTTGAGCCTGTTCATTAAGAATGAACTATATTTGATGATACTGAATTAATGTGTGCTCAGAACACAGCAGGTAGTTTAGACTGTTTTCCAAGTCCAAAGTTTCTGATCAGTGTGCTAAAATATTACACGTAGCATCGTAGTGGTGTATTTCCAGATGTGTAGCCGGTCGCCCCAGCTTCACCCCAGTTGAATCCAGATCGGCTTCAAAGATGTGTAGCCAGTCACCCTACCTTCACCCCAGTTGAATCCAGATCGGCTTCAGCACACACGTCCTGCCAGGTCCAGAACAAATGGTTGCAAGGCATGGTGGTGGAGATTTGCCTTCATACCTAAATGATGCCATCTCTGATTCTGAAATTAATCCCCACTTCTGAGGGCTTGTGTTAGAAATTTTTGGGTGTCCAGCTTGCATTTGAGTGAAAAAATCTGTAATATACTTGGGAGGGAACTTTAGAGTCATCGGGTAGTGTCTTCATACATAGCCTGGTATGTTCTTTGGCCACTGCACCACTTGGACTTGCAGGAATAAGGAAGAAGGAAGTTGGCAGCATGAGGAAAAAGTGTGTGTGTATATATATATGTATATATATGAATGAAATATATAACTGAGATAAAGTAAATATTCACGTGAATAAGCTGTAGCAAAGCACAGCAAGTTTCATAAGTAGCAATCCATCACCCTCATTCCATTATTAAGCAGGATACTAAGGTATTAAGAAATGCCTTTCCTCCCGAGTTCTGTGCTGAAATCCCCTCTAACAGCTTCCTGCAGCTAATAATGGTTCTGCACCGAGGGAAGACAGCCGTGCATGTTCTCCACTAAATAAATATGTAAATGAAACTTCCAAACAGAGTCACATACCATGGAGTCAGAGCTGAGAATAACTAAATGCTTTCCATTAGAGCGGGGGCACTTTAGCAAATCCTGTTATTTTGTAGTGGCTGAGTACTTTTTGGTGACTCCATAATGACGAGGACACGGCATAGTAATGGACTCGATTTGCACTCCAAATAGAAGATAAAAACTGATGTTTATAGTAAGTGGGGAATTACTAGATAGATCATTATGGTTAAAGTGGCTTTTGGCTATATCCCTATTAAGTCCTAAACTCCTCCTTAATTTTAAAGAAAGCTCGTACCCCCCTCTCCAAACTGCAGCAGCCTCTCATTGCTGTAAATAATGGCCTAAAGCCACTTTTCTTCTGTTGGACATACCCTGTCTAGGCATCCTTGTATTAAACAAAACCAGAGTTGCTCTGTGCAGTGAGTCACTGCAAAGCCCCTCATGGTTTCTGCTCCTCCCTGGAGAGCGTGAGGGACCAAAGCAGCTGGGGCAGGGGGTCTGCGTAACTCCAAGCAAGGATGCTCACGGTAAAGGGGAGACAGCAAGGTAAGATAGCTGTGTCTTGCCAGCAAATGACGTTAGTGATAGTTTAAATCTGAAGAAGAATGTAATGGATGTTTCTCTGCTTTCTTGGTGAAGACCCTTATAAAGCACTGGAGCTCTGATGTCTCCAAGAGTGTCTTTCTAATGAAAAGAAAATGAGTGACAGGTGACACAATGCCCAAGCAAGGGGAGAGTAAAAAAAACTTGTGAGCACTTCAGAAGAGAAGCAAACTGCATCTCTTTTCTTGTCAGAGTCCCCTCCATTTCACAAATTGGTGAAATGCAGTGTCAGCCATTCAACTTGGCGTGCGCTGTCCTTTCAATTACCCAAGCCTGGCTGTGGGATCCCACCACCGGAGCCGTGTGGAAATGAGTTGAAACAGCAAAGAGGTGACAAAGCTTCAGTTCATTATTTGCGTGGTCTTTGCAAATGCTGGGCTAAATTTGGCCTGTAATTCACATCACCCCTTGGTATAATTATAGGTGTTACAAGTGAAAATGACCTCCTGCCTAGCCCGATCTCGCTCTTTCTTGGCAAATACGGGCTGAAATTACACATAAGATTATATGTATGCAGCTCGCTGTCTTGGGGTTTCACAAAGCATCCGTCCCAAGGGTGCCAAGATTCTGCAGCCTTGGATATAATGAGTCAATCGCAGTCAGTAAATTGACTTCAAGGCAGCTGTATCAACCTACCATTAAATACTTAGAATGAGTCCAAGCAGAGGGAGAGAGAGAGGTATTATATATTGAAACAGATGTATTACAGGGAGATCAATCGATTGAACTATTGATCTACTTTTTTCTGACCATAGAGCAGAATAGATGGATTCTGGAGAGGACATCATTAAATCAGGTAATATGGCATATGGTAATATAAATATGGTGATAGGGTAAACCAGCCAGAAAGTCTGTCTTGAATGTGGTACAAACATCGCTGCGGAGATGGCGCTGGATGCTGACTTTTCTATTTTTAATGGATTCGTCTTTATCAAATCCTTATGTGGCAACATCCATCTGCATAAGCTCCAGTAAAATATTGCATTAGGGAAGATACTTTTCTACCTTTGCTATGGCGGGGGGGGGGGGGGGGGGCGGGCATGT
>NW_009699872.1:291322-295325 GCF_000703405.1 Apaloderma vittatum
TGGGAAACTGGGAGGAGTTTGGTGGCTCTTATGGCCTTTGCGAGATGAGTTGGTTACTCCCTCCCATGAACTAAGTCATTTTTAGACTTGGCTTGAAAGTAGGCAGCTGTAGATCTTACTCTTTAGATCTCAAGGAATAATTTGTGATTATCCCTTTATTTTCAGAAGTGCTTTCCTGTATATAGGTAAAATAATAACGAAACCATTTTCAGTATAAAAGATGCGCTTGTCAAACCACAGCAATGATTTTCCAGTTGCTGGCTTTTTTAGTTGTGCAGCTTTCTAATATTTCTGCTTGAATTCTTTCACGACAGAAGCAAATGAAAATTACACCGTGGTTTTTAGGTCTCTGTTCCCTGATTTTTGCTTGTCATGTCATGAACTTCTTCGAAGCAGTGAAATGGCAGCCCATCTCCCTGAGAGCTCCAGACAGATTTCTAAAGTTGTCTTGTTAACAGCTTGTCAGAAACCTACATTTCAGTCTCGCTGAGTTTATATCATGCAAAAAAAAAAAAAAAAAGTTGCTGGAAATTATGATTTTTACAGGTTCTGACATTTTTCTAAAGAACTGAAATGCTCAAGGCTGCTGTCTCCCTTAACAGGCTGTGCTGTTTTGGGTAATATTCTGCGCTGCATCAACTGAACATCAGAGCAACATTCAGTTTCTTCCCTTTAACATGTTCTTTGAATTATTTAAGGTGTTTTGATGTTGGCTAGAATTTGTAACAAAGTCCTCCAGCTTTTATCCTAAAATATCAAAAAGGTTGAGATTTTTTCCTTCCCCCCCTCTCCCTTTTCTCCCTCTTCCCTAGCCCTCCCTCCCTCCCTCCTCCCGCTTTTAATAGATCCTCGCATGGATCATCAGGGGACTTTCTTTTATGTTGTACAGCATGAAATGACTTAGTCAGGGTCTTCCTGATTAATTTATGAGTGCTAAGGAAAAGGGAAGGGGGGAAAAAACAGTCCTTGAGGGATTGACCCTAAGCTGCAGCAGATCAACTCAATTTTATGGAATGAAAAGAGACTTAAACAGTATTTTTAGCGTCAGTTCCTCGGCCCGCAGAGGTAGGGAAGCTCCCTGTGTCTGGCAGGCTGAACCAGGGCGAGAGGCACCCATCTCGCTGGGTGGTTCGGGGAGTCGAGTTGGGCTCTTCGGAGGCACCGAACGCTTTCAGAGTTAAAGCTCTGGCAGATTGGTGGATTAATGTGCTCTGCCTCTGAGGGACAAATGCTCTTTTTTTTTTTTTTTCCTCCCCCTTGCTCCCTCCTTGCCTGCTCTGGGCTTGCAGATGACAGCTGTTGGTCACTTAACAAAATGTCCTCTTGATTGCTGCTTCTCAACAGGGGCCCCCTCAGACCAAACAGCACATAGCCCGCACAATGCATCACTGCCCCTCAAAATTAGTTATAGTGCTCGGGGCTATTCTTGGCTGCCATGGCTAATACTCTCTTGCTGTTCTTCTCTCTCCCCCTCGCCCTCCCCCTCCACAGACAAAGGCTCAGCTTATACATCTGTAGCGCTCATAACCTCCCCCTTCCCCCAGCCAAATGCTGAGGAGGGAAAGGGGGGGGGAAAAAATTGCTGCCCTGAGGCTCAATCTGTTTCTTACAGCTCTAGCCCGGCACTTGGAAGCCGGAGCTGGTGTAGCCATAGGGAGGCCCTGACTCATTTCATCAAACTGTCAGGGAGGCAGCGGAGCTAAGAGGACTCTGCTGCCTGGGGCAAGTTCAAGTCAACATTCGATTTCCGTCCTCCCCCCCGGCCCCCGCCTTGCGCTTGGACACTTTTTGTGCTCTGGATCTAAACTTCTCCCCGAGCTGCAGCAGCTCACAGCTTCTTGCCAGGAGGAAGGACTTGTGGGACCTTATAAAGGACACAGTGGCAAAATTGCTGCAATAAATCAGTGGCCCTCTGACACTTGGCGGTAGCTTAATGTTTTGGCACTTTCTTTCCTGTGTATGCCTCAAGTCCCATTAGCAGGCTTTTCTGTCAGTCTGGCTCATGATAAAACTCTCTCTTCCTATCATCTTAAGCAAGCCCCTGCAGACATGAATCCGATGCCAGACTTAATAGGAAACAACACCCTCCTCCTGCACACACAAGCGCGCATCCATACACGCTGCTGCTGCGAGCCGCTCCTGGGAAGTTAGCTCGGAGGATGGAGAGAGCTCTTAAAAATAGGCTCGACTTTACTTCTTCTTTTAAAAAAAAACATTAACAAAGCCTAATGATTCCCCAAGCCTCGCTATTAAAAGAAAATTCGGTAACTAAATATGGTTGGAAATAATAAGATAGCAGTAACATGGCCTTCCTCGGAGACTGTGTGAGAGGGTGTGCAAGCTCCGTAGTTATGTACTCTGTTCATATATTCTGTGCAACTTCTACATACATGGCCTACCCTGCCACCTTGTATTGTGATATTATAGATTGTCTGTTTAGTGTTTTTGCCTCCTGTTCTCTCAGCCTTACACTGCCCAGACGATTTTAGTTGCAGGTAGACTGGTTAGATTATATATCCCTCTGGGCTGGGATCTTGTTGTTTCACAAGGCTAGATTAGATGTCTATCACTCTCTACTTAATCATAATTTAAACCATATCTGTAGGTATGCGTGTTTGTGAAAAAACAATCCTTTCTGTCAGCTGTTTGGGCAGGAACCAGTAACTTCTGTGCTGTGTAGTGTCTGACACGATGGGGCCATACAGCCTTGAGGCTGTGTAGGCACGACCTGGATCATAAACCTCTGGTTTTGGATGGAATAGGAGATACCACGTTTGTGTGAATAAGCTGAGGTGACTTCTGCACAATTCTCAAAAGCCTGGAGGATGTGACCCCGTTTCACATAGCCTAGTGTTTCTCTGCACCTAACCAGTGACATAACACTCAAGTGTTGCCAAACTTACTGCTGTCTTGTGAGACTTGGTTTTGGTGGTGTTTCTTGGAGCTCTTGTTCCTGGTATGAGGCAGTTTATGTGAGTATCTGATTTCATGTTAATCAGTGTAGCACTTCTATTATGTGGAGAAAAAACTGTGTGATCTGAAGTTAAAATGTTGTGGGTAAGAAAAGAGTGAAAGGATGTTTTCCTGGTTCTTAAATTCACCAGAAAACATCCAGAATCACTGTACAAGCAATTTCAATATAGATTGCAAGGGACCCGGTGCCAGTGGCAGTGTCCAAAGCAAAGAGCCTACCTACTTCTTTTGTGGATGCTGCTTTTTTGGAAGAATCTATGCATAACTCCCCTTCTGCACTCCAAAACCCTACATGTGCATGGCTAAAATGCTCTGCAGTTTTACTGATTGCCTGAATGCTGTGGTAGAGCCAGCAGTGACATGACTGAACACCTCAGACTCCGGGTCCACCAGAAAACCTTTCTAGTGGAGATCTACCTTGATTTTCAGTAAGAGAGACCTCTGCAGTATCCATTGCTGTTCTGTGGGGTGATCCGATTTGTGCTTGTGCGTCATGTGAACCACAGTGAGTAATGGTTTTATTTCCCATTTCAATTTTAGTTTGTTTGGAATGATGGAGGGGTTGGAGGTTTATTTTCAGTTCAGTGCAGGCAGGTGTGCTACTGGTGGCATCTGTGTCTCTGCAGTAAGAGAAGGCCTTTCTCCAAATACGCCATTGCCTGTGTTTTACAGTGGCCACAGGCCCATCTTTCTACCGCATTGAGATGATTTGTACAAGCAAGTGATGGAACACATCATAACTCCTTGCCTAGTGGAAAAGGCATGATGGAGGTTGGTCTTAAATGGTCTATTTCCACCTCAGCTGTCGAAAAAAAGAAACCATGGGGCCTGTTCTACACATAAGGGTGCTCTGTCTGTGATTCTCAGGTCTTTCAGGTGCAACGAGAGAGCAGGTGGGATGGAGGGGATGGCGGAGTTGCTGCAGTTGCTGAGGTGATTAGGAAAGCACCAGCTTCTCTTACTGTTTCATTCCCTGCTTCATCCAGAATCTGAACCTGCATCCAGAGCAGGGTCTGTTGATGGAAGCCGG
>NW_009699872.1:295340-323913 GCF_000703405.1 Apaloderma vittatum
TGAACCTGGCTGGTCAGGCAGAGGCTTTTCTCCCTGGATCTTCAGGAGCAGAAGGGCCGAAGTCGGAGAGATTTGAATCCTCCTCTGTGGGACAGAAGTGGGGGAAGGAGGGAAGAGCGAGAGGCCTTTTTACTGCGCAGTGAGCCTATTCTACCTGAATTATGTGGTGTTTCTGCTTAACTTTACCCCATGGGAGGCTTTTTCTGACTTGAATCTGTCACTGCAAGAAATCGTTTCCAAAAAGCAGCACAATTAGGGGTCAGCTTTGCAAACATTCTTGGTGGAATTGAGAGGCAATTGGCACAACCCAGTGAATAATCCTTTTATGAGCCTTTATGAACCCAGCACAATGGCTGTTTACAGTTTCGCTTATAGACCAGGAGTGTTAACAGGCCTTTAGAAAAATCCAGGTAATTGAAGCTTTTGTCTTTCAATGAGCCCCCGTAGCTGTCAACAGTTGCCATTCTCCACATTTTCTTTAACTTTTTTGTTTTGACAAGGGCTTTTGTCCCTCACAACAGCTGCGTGGGAGGTGAGTGCTGGCCGGGTGGCGGAGGAGCCATGGCCGGCTCGGCCCTCAGGAGGGAGCGCCACCAGCCTCCTCCTCCTCTGAGTTGTCTTTTAAGACACAGTCCTTTGGGTCAACCCAAAGTTTCTCCTGTGACTTCATTATTCATTTCAACATCTCGACGATGCAACACACCAGCCTCCGTCTCTCTTTGTCGACCCAGGGCTTTGCAGGGGGAGGCTGCGGGGAAGAGGAGGCTGGGGAAGAGTGGGTGTGCGGAGACTGAAGGCTGTTACCACAGAAACTGAACCAGCCCATTGAAATCGTGTTTTTTCACACCCCCTCAGAAGGAAGGGGTCAACAGCGTGGATCTGTCTGGGTGGGTTTGGTTTTGCTGACGTCGGTTTTTTCGGTGTCGTTGCGTGTTCAGCAGCCTGCGGGTTCCTGTTTCGCAATGTGAATGTGGGAGCTTGTTTCTTTAGAATAAAAAGAAGAAAACCTTAAGTGAATTCTGAAGCTTGGGGTTTTTTTCCACCAAATCTGTATTTTCTTCAGGTGTCACTGGGAGATTAACATGGGTTGGTAGCCATGAGTGTCAAGCTCTTCATTTTCCAGGATGCCTTATGTTCTGCAAAAGTCCGAATTTTCTAATGGTGGGTTAGTTCTTCCTCCGTGATCTCTCATGTAGACTGTTCAGCGGCTTTGAGTCGGTTTGGGGCTTCGTTCTCGCATGGATTAAGATGTGGTATTTTGGTGGTTTAAAAACTATGACACAGGGACAGTGTGTGGGCATGAGCGTGTCCTACATGGCTGGGAGAGGTGGGAGAGGACAGCTCTTTCGTAAGGCAAAGGGGATTATGCAACTTGCTCTCAGAAACAGAGTTTCTAAAGCACGCGTCTCGCAGTCGCAGCTGCACGAGGGGCTCCGTGTCCGCACGGAGTCACGCTTGCGTGTGGACCTGCCCCCACAGCCCTGCTGGCTTCTCCGTTTGTGAGACTGATGCAGTCATGATTAAAGTAAGGAAGATGTAAGCTAAAATGAAACAAAATTCTTTGCTGTCCTTTCCATTTTCAAAACAATTAACTATGGAGCATTTACAGATCGTGAACGGGGAAAAATGTATCCCCAGAGAGCAGATGTTTGCTTCATTTGTCTGTTTATAGAATTTAGCATGTGGATTTGGTGGTTCACTGGCTTTTTGCAACTTTCACTTATCTACATGAGACAACATTGTATATTGGTACAAAGCAAAATTAAGCATCTAAATAAAGCAATTCTTCACCTTTTAGTAATGCAAAGCATCTGTAATAGGTTTTTGTACTCATTATAGGCATACAAATTTTTGAGGTCAAATCTGCTTTCGAGAAGAAAAAGCCTATCCTCTTTTGTTAACTATCATAATGCAGTAAGAAGTAGGAAGACAAGTTTTGTTGCAAAAACAGAGAGCAAGACTAAAATACCACATTGTATTTGAATAATAATGGTTACTAAAGTTCCCCAAAATTGTTTACATCTGCTTTCAAATATTTTAAGCTAAATTTATTAAGGTTTAAGTACTGTGGTTTTATTAAACTAGGGCTTATAGGCAAAAGTGTCTTGAATTTTAATGATAATTTTCAGTGTTCTCTAGTCAATATATTTCTAAGTTTAATTTACTTGATTTTTTTATTACTTCAGTGTATCATTGGTGTTGCCTAAGCATACAGTTTTAAACAACACAGGGCTGAGCATACTAACTGATTTTTATGCCATTTTTGCGATAGGTGTAATTCCGTTGTATCATACTTTAGTCTGAACTGTGCAGGCTGAATCACGTCATCAGAGTATCCTGCCTCTGAAATATGAACGTGCAGGTTGAATGAGCGCAATGATTAATACGGTAACTTAGGATATTGTAGCGTAGACCAGGTTTAAAGGGTAGAATAGCGTGGTCTTCGTGACCCACTCAATTATGCTGGTAATTTGGGGGAAGGGACGCTCCCTGTAGCGTTCCGACTTGATATGAGCCCCTCGGGTGGAGGTGAAAGGCTTCCCTTGAGTCAGCCGGCGTTTCCCAGGAACATGTAACCAGTACGTGTGCTGCTGTGATGGCATTTTCCTCCACTCCCCCACCTTGGTTTTGATGAATGTGTTGCTCTGTCAGCGTGAATTAGCACTGTCTTGAGCAAGAGCAAATGCAGCCAGTACTGGGGCAGCCTTTGCCCAGCGAACCTGTTTCGGCGTGTCCCCGTGGGGACGGACAATTAGTCCCATTCCAGGCCCAGAGCAGAGGTTTCTAACTGGTCATGGTTACATTACACGGCTTGGGAGAGACAGCAAATGGCTCCTGCTAATGAGTTATCGGGACTCATTTTACTTTTGATCTGAATGTGAAAAAAACAAAAACTGTTTCTTATCATAATTTTCGTAAGGTCAGTGACAGAATAAAAGTCCTCCTCAAAGGCACAAATGGCTCACCGGGGCGTGTGGTGTCTGATGTTTTCGCCTTCCGTGCACAAAGGAATTGGCTGGGGCTTGCTGCAGCCTGCTGGCACTGCCCCGGGGTACTCCCGTAGGACTTGCTCACTCGCTGCTCCCCAGCCCCTGAAGAGTGGTGTCCTGCCTTCCGGTAATTTCTGCCATTTTTGCTTCAGGTTCTTTTTCCCCCAGAATTACAGATCCAATTAGACCCGTGCGCATCCTTCTGACCAGTTGGATTTCTCGGTGAAAAATGTGCTGTGGATCAGTTGGGGCAGTGTAAAACGGTTTTGTTTTGAACGAAAAAGAGTTTTGTTTAGTCAAGACTATAGAAAATCAGGTTTCCTTAAACGAAGCATTTCCACTGCACTTAAATGGAAATACAAAGTCAGCTGGGAAGCTGAGCAGTCTTCACTGCAGAATCACCGTGGGAGACCCCTCTGCTCGGTGTTCTTCGTGTGCTCAGTGTGGTTCAGAGAATTTCTGAGTTAAAGGTTCCTCAAGTGTTTGGGGTCAATCGTTTCATGTGCCAAGTACAAGAAGAAATTAAATAGCCTCTCAAAAATGTGTGGAAAGCTAAGAACATCCCAGCTGAAATTTCCACTTTTTAACTTCAGGGTAAAAGGATGTGACAGGAAAGATTGCCCCTCCCTGATTCTCGAGGAGCGGGAGGTGGACAAAACGACCAAACAAATCTGTTCCCTCTTTTACATTCATGACACCGAAGCCTGTGCATTCGCATGGACCATTTCTGCATTTGTAGCTTGTCAGTGCTGGTTTGCAGAGTCCCCTTCTCGCTGAACCAGTGACCTCAGGGGGTGCTGCCAGCGACGGGAACCCAGCCGGGCGTCCCCACCAGCGGCACGCCGAAGGAGAAAGTTCCCGCCAGTCACGAAAGCTGCAAAACGCGCCGGCCACTTTCTGTCAGTATAACAGACACAAAGAGATTTATTTTTGTGCCTGATTGTAAATCTTTCTCACTCCAGCCAACAAGATACGCGTGTCCTGAGATGTTCAGTGCTCAAGTTATCTTGCCATCGTTTGTGCTGTGAAAATGGTGCATTTCATTTTCGGAGGGTGTGAGAGATTCCACTTTAAAACTCTTTTAAGTAAACACTTCCTCCTGGGATCGTGATCTCATTGAAACTAAAAAATGTACCAGAATTTATGATGTATTTTAATTACTATTCTTGGTACCACTCATTAAATTAGAAATTGATTGCCAGTTTCACAGTTTCCTTGTTAGATGACAAAGTGCTTATCAAGGTGAAGCAATGCAAAACTGTTACTATATATTCCACAATTTGGGATGATAAAAAGGCGTGCTTTTTGTTGTAGTCATGTTACAGTTATTATTATAATGCATGGCTGATTGTCTTGTTTGTTTAAACTTCACTTTCCCCCATCTGAGTAAGTGTAACATATTTTTGTGTAAGAAGAGAGGACTTGGCTTTGTCTGGTTTATACTAGCAATCTAAAAGGCATTACCACAACCATCAAAAGTGTGTTTCATTGAACTGAGAACATCATAAATGGCAATCCTAAAGATTTAAGAGGATGATGCAAAAGATCCCTATACATAAAGGTGTTTCTCAATTTTTTTTTCTCTCTCTAATCCACAGTGTGACAGCGAGAGTGATATTGACGATAAGGTAAGACTGCATTTCCTTCTTTCATGTGCTTTGCTAGCTTGGAAATTCCCTTACAGTCAAAATAAGAGTGAAGTTGAAAATAATGTTTTTCCTCCAGTCTTCCTGTCAAATTAAAAAACATCTATAATTGAATGAAAACACATTGGATCAGGTACTCTGTGATCTTCACTAGCCTTCGTTTCCAAAGAAGGAACTCCCATTAACGTAATAGTCTTTCTTGATTATTCTGCGAGCTTTTGGTGAGACCCAAGTCATAGCGTTAGTGCAGCTTCAGAAGAAGTCTCCTCCGATAACTTCTCAGGAGCCCGTATTTTATTTATCGTACCCTTTGAAGATGTCGATTTTGTAATCAGTTTAGAGGATGGGACAAACTAGTGCCTAGCCCCAAAGGCAGCGTGGTAACTGTCAAGAGTGTTTTGTCACATTGTACGTGTGGTTATCACAAAGCAATGATTTTTCTGACCTTCTTTTTGGATACAGACGTTGGTCATTGGAAAGCTGTAGTTGTGTGGCTTTGCGTAGGGATTTGTAGTCTCACCTTTGCAAGGAGAACAGAGAAGTCAGCTGTGTAGCAACAGTTGCACCAAGTGTATAAAAGAGTGGAGTATCCCTTGCTGACTTCTTTTCTGGCAGATCAAACTTGGCAGTCTCGGGTTAGATCTTCATCAAATTTTTATTGTATTTTGGCTGTCCAGTCTCTTGCATTCATTCATGAGAAAGTGTGGCATGGAGGTTTCTGCTGGATCGGCGTTACAAAAGTAAAGGCGGACTTCAGATAGCCCCGTCTCCTTGGCGGCACACTTGGCCGCAGCCATACATCGGAGGTTACTGTGAGTTCAAGAGACTGTGCTAAAAGCTTCTTCTGGTGAATTATTTTTCCTTTTTTTTAATATTATTAAAGCTTAGGAAGCATTAAGATTTCTTCAACTTTTCTTCTAAAAATCTCATCAGATAGCAGATATTGCTTGAGTATGGGAAGAGCTGTGTTTTCAAATGAAGGCTTGATTGAAGAGAAACAGTTAAATCATATATGTTGAATGAAAGATGCTGTACCTATTTTTTAAAATTTTATTTTATTTTATTTATGTGTATATATATGTGTATAAAGTCACTTTCTGAAACCACTATCACCCCACGAGTTCTGTCTCTTACAAGGTTACGCAGCAGCAGAGCTGATGGCAGGGGTGGAGAGGGTGAAAAATTATTCCCTAAAAGCTTAGATACTACGGGGCTAAAACATTTCTTAGACTGCCCAATCAAAAAAAGTAAAAGCAATCACTTAGAAAACTGTTTAAAGATCTGCCAGTCAAACCTCAGATGAAGTTGTAAGTGACATGTAGTTTTATTATACAGCTATGCTATTAATGATTATCTAAATTACACTGGTAGACCCAGCTAGCGGCATTACAGCTGAGACTGACGTTTGTTAGATTAGGTTTGACTTCACCTTGTAGAGAAGAAATTGAAATCTGAACAACATTGATTAGCTTTCAGAATGTGGGATCTGAGGTTACCTTCAGAGGAAGCTGCATTGTGTTTGGCTGGTAACTTACTGTCCTTTACAGCAAGTGAAAGGCTGGTGTAGTGTTCCTTACCACTAGTACGGCATTTCTGTATGTATCTGTAACTGTAATTTGACCTTCTAGGCTCACATATTTTCTAGCTACATTCTCCTTAAGGTGACTCCACCTTAATAATAACATTTCTTCTCCTCATAAGGAGAGCAGCACAAGATCATCATCTTTCTATCTCTTGCCTGATCTGTAGAGACATGAGACATGACACGGTTCTATTAAATAGGTCTCTGGAATTCAGTAGGGTTGCTTTTCGTGTCAGCAAAGGCGTGTGCACATGCATGTAAACTCATCAAGGTTGAAGTGAAGAGGCTTCAAACCTTTCCTGGGGATAATGTAAATGCAACATCGTTTTCCAGCTGTGGAACACGAGGGCAGCTTGGCTCTCTCCATTGATGGCTGGCATACTCTACTCCCCTGGAAACACGTTCAGTATTTGTCTAAAACCTAGCCTGGCTGATGCAACAAGGAGGTGTAAAAGTATTGATGTGAATGTCCTGAGGGATTACACTGAAGAGTGTTCTTTTACCCCTTCCATGTGTTGGCAAAATGTATCTTCTAATAATGCTCCCTGGCTGTTGCAGCCAGCTGGAGTATTCGGCAGCATCGGGCTCCCGAATTACACGACCCGTCGGCTTCTTTTCACAGAAAAAGACCTGCTTTCCTGCTTGGTCAGCAAAACCTAGCTTTCTGTAGGTACACCTACATGTGCTGGCGCTAGTGAAGGGCAGGGCAGGAATTACTAATGTACTTTTGATTTGCATAACACCTTTTGTTACTCATAAACAGCAGATCACTGTCGTCTGTGTGTAACTGATGAGGAAAGCAGACAAAATAAGAAGTTTGTGTATGAGTACAAGCTGGGTCAGTGAGAGAGCTAGAAACAAAACTGAAATTTTCCACCTCCTGCTTCTCTCTCTGTACCACACCAGTAATTATCTACTATTTATTTAGTTCATAGGTATATGGGCTATTGAGCTCTTAATGTTTTAAAACAGGTGTCAGAGTAAAATTAAGGCTTTATCCTCACTGCGCTGAGAAGTGCAAACGCACTTCTGATGTGTTTTTTCTTTATCTTGTGCAGTGTTGTGTGGGACTCAAGGGGTGAAAAGTAATAGAGCACAGTGAGTCGTACGTACAGGGTCAGAACCGAGGAGCCGGTACTGTAGCGCAAGGTACGGCTTCACAGCAGATTGTGAGTGTTCCCAAACTGCGCTGCTCTTCTTAATAATCGAGAAGAGGAGCTCAAAGGGGACTTGTCCATCCCTTCTGCTTTCTGCGAACTGTCTCTGGCCAAGTGTAGCCTTTCACTTCTGCATCGCTGCTGAAATCTCAGAGGAAGTAAGTGGAATGATGCTTTCTCACACCTATCATTCTGTCACCATATGCTTCTCCAAGAACGGTTTGAGATACCCAAACTAATAAAGTGAGCTGTCCAGCCATTTAACCAAGCGAGAAACTTAGCAAATCATGCGTTCCCAGAGATGGAAATACAAATCCTGTTTCTTTTACTGTATACTCGTTGAAGGACATTGGTTTGGACTCTGCAGCTGGTAGGAGAATTGCAGGGTAGTTTGTCGAAGCTGTGGCAGTGATACTGTGCTTTTTGTGAGGAAGGAAGGAGAGAAAGGGAGTTAGTCTGATGGTCGTATTACACTATCTCTGCACCGTGCAATAGCTGTGATGTGGGGCTCACGGTCCATAAACATTGTTACTGAAAATATATACTTCCTTTAATAGCAACAACAGCATTAACAGATAGCAATTACCCTTCATTTTCAGGAACTATAAAGTCTCCATTAATTCAAGATTTATGTAGTTATAGCATTTAGCACAGGAATAACACCACAGAGAATTGGTTTATACACATGTAATGAGAGAGCTTATGGCATACTTTAGTGAACATTAACATAATAGAGTAATATAAACCATCAACAGTTCCACTTATTGTCTCTTACCTGCTTTAACATCACTGTGAAAAGTAGCTAGCAGCTTGGTAATGTGCTCTGTTAAATGGTGTTCTGCAGAAAGCCAAAAGTCAACTTGTGTAAAACAAGGGAATGAGTAATCTGTGCTCATTACTCCAAAATGTTGCTCTCATTTTTTTAATAACAGTATTCAAGATTGCATTTAAAAAAATCCCTGTTTCTTTCTTGA
Organism: Apaloderma vittatum; assembly: GCF_000703405.1. NCBI lineage: Eukaryota > Metazoa > Chordata > Aves > Trogoniformes > Trogonidae > Apaloderma > Apaloderma vittatum. The sequence goes on from NW_009699872.1 coordinate 303,690, forward strand.
AAAGTAATTCGCTGTTCATGTTCTTTCAGTCTTGGGCTTCTGTCTGCTGTGTGCGAAATTGTGGGTTGTCAGCTTAATTACATGGCCCTGCAGTGTAAGTGAGCTCTCCAAATCAGGGGTTAGATATCAGGCATTCCTTCCTTTAATGTGGTGCCACGCAAGATGTACAAAAAATGACAATGGATTTCTAAGTTGAATAGGTATTTACCGTGTATTTGTTCTGTAGTTTGTGTTTTAGCTATAGCAAGCAACCTTCAAGACAGGTAATTCTGTATTCGAGGTGGAAGAAAAAAGTTTTGAAATCAGGTTTCTAAGCCAGCGCTTTCACACTGCTTTCTGTGACAGCCCCGGGAGTTTATGAGGCCCTGCTCAGGGCGATGTGCGTGCAGCCTCGCCGGGCTGTTGCTTGCTGTGCTAATTTCTGAGTGCCGGTCGGTGCCTGGCAGCGAGCAGCAGTGCGTGAGCAGGTGCGATTTAGTGCTTGATCCATGGGAGAAGCACCCCACGGTTGTGCTGCGATCGCTCCAGCCCGGGCTGGGCTCCCCTCCTGCTGCATGCTCTGGGGGTGCAGAGCGGCTCGTGGCTGCAGAATGAGATTAGAGTGAAGGGACTCCTATAAACAGGGGGGCACTGGTGACAGCAGCCCTGTTTCAGTACGTCAGCAGCCTCGTTGTTATCCGGCTATCGTTTTGTAGGTATTAAGGTAAAAGTTTTAGGAGGCATTTGAGAGGGAAAATCAGGTAGCCTTATGGCCCTGAGTGGGAAGTTACTCTCTGTAGCGAAAGGCACACTGCTAAGTGCTAGGGAGGTGCGTGTTTGAAAGTTTAACAAGGGGATGATCAAGCCAGACCAGTGAGAGATGAGTTTGCTGAGTATCAGTGTTGGGAAGAAGATGTAGGCTGGGAAAGAGGCAAAACGTGAAGACCGATCGTTTGCAGTTCAGGAAGTGGAGAGCTGTGTAGGGAGCAAAGCTGTGGGCTACGAAAATGTTTCTGTGGCAGTGTTTTCCTTGGCACAAGGACACAGTTACATCTGTCATCACCAGAGGAAAGGATAAAATGATAAATGAAAGGTGAGGTAGTGAGAGCTTGATCAAGAATTTAGTTGTGTAGATGAACAGAGGATGTTCATTGTGTCATAGAGAAAAAGGATAGGTGGGACTGAAACATAGGTTGGGTGTCAAGATGTAGGAATGGTGTGAGTTAGAGACAGCACTGGGAACTATGGGCTTGAGTGAGAGGTGGAAGTGACAAGAGTGGAAGCAATGAGGAGAGTAAACTGTGTGGAAGATCTGGGGGATTAAATTATCACTTCTGTTTCAGTTGCGTTGACCTTGAAATATCATAGTTTAAGCGGCAGGAGAAAGGGATGTAATAATGACAAGAGATCTAGGAGTCGCTCTGGTAGAGGTGGTCGCTCTGGGTATGTGTGTTTGTGTATGAGATTACCCAGAAATAAGATAAAGCCCTAGGGAATGTGGTCTTAACAATGCTCAGAATTACAGCAGCAGCTGCAGAGGCAGGAGCAGAATGGATGGGAGCTGCTGAAGCCCAAGGAGAGAAGAGCTGTGCCAGGTAGCTGGTGGTCAAGGACAGTGAGCTCTAGGGAAGGGATTGTGAAAGATTTGGGAAGTGGAGGTGCAGTTCAGTAAGGGCGAGGAAGCCAAACTGCACAGTGCCTGTTCCCAAAAATCCCACATTGATCCAAACTTCCGCGTGTACTGTTGCATCTTTACCCTCCTGCTCTCCTGCCCTCATTAGTCCGTGCACCCGTACGTCGATGTGTTGTCTCTTGGGGTTGGAATAAGCCTCAGTCCCTGGACCCCTCAGTGCCTCTCACTTGAAGTTCATGGGGGCTGTTATTGGTAGCACTACTGCTGCAAGCTTCTGTCCCCTTGCTCCTCACATTTTATCTAGTAATGGAAAAATTGGGTTCCATCTGATAAGTCTGTTGTTTCCATGAGGCTGGAAGTTCATTTCTCACTTCAGGTAATCCATTATTTGCTAGTTTTGAAGACTGCTCAGGCCAAGGTCCCCCAATTTGTTGTGTCCATCGCTAGATTGTCCCTTTCTGTGAGTAATGAAACCTGGTACTTATCCAGCAATCCCAGTTCTTAGTGGCTGCAGCAGAAGGGAGAGATCACACATGGAATTGAACTGAGGGCTTTCACATGGCAGTATTTACACTTCTGTTAGCATTACACTTCAGTCTGTGACAGTTTTCAGCTGTGACTAATAATGAGAGGGCTCCATTTGCCAGTTACTTCCCAGCTGGGTTTTCAGACAGTGTTTAAGTGATCCTTTGACCACAGTAGGCTCCTGCTTACGGACAGCAACGCAGAAGTGTGCGCCTGGGCGGTGTTGTAGGCGCAGCAGGATGCAGTCGTGTAGCATATACACTTGTGCATGTGCATACGTGCACAGCATCACTGCTTCTTCTGAGGTTTAATTCTGACTGAACCCAGCAATGTGGGATGAAAACCAGTGACAAACTTGACTCCCATATAACAATAACTAGGTAAAGGTCGTTAGTGCTCTTAATGGAAGAAAGTTGCTCTATGATGGCTGAATTGTGTGTTGTTATTAAAAACAGATCTTCTTCAGCACTGATGTTCTCTCCTACTGAGATTTTGTGGGGGTTTTTTAGCGCAGACAGAACCACAAATTTTAAGTACATTAGCCTGTATATTACAATCTGAGTCATCGCAGTCTGTGGTGTCCATGTTCATTCCTGAAAGTGTAGGAAAAAAATTCAGCACAACGAGAAGAGCCTCCTAGTTTGCTCACATACAAGGACTGAAGAGATCTTGTGGACAGGACAGGGTAATACCAGTTCTGTCGCTGGCACTCGGCATGTCCCTAGCTCTCTGCTTTCTCTAATGTTTAGCGTCTCCCTCTTCCAGTTCCCCATCCATGAGCATTTTCTTATCTTACCAGGGACCTTGTGAAGAAACTTTTAAGATCTGAAGTAACAGGGAAGAGGGCAATCTTGTACCGCTGTCTGCCCCCATCAAGAAACACCATTACAACTTAGCCATAAATCCAAAGAGCCACCTGCACAATGGCAGTAACTCCTTGGAAGGTGATCAGATAGAACATGACATCGTAGGCAGGTGATAGCGATTGGCAATTGAGTTAGGCAATTCAATTAATTAAATTGAAAGATTTAATTAACCATAAAGGTGCCAAGAAGATGAGAATTTTGCAGGACACATACTCCAATAGCTGCAATTGCAGGCCTTCTTTGGCTTGCACACGTTCTCGTCGCTGTATTGTAAAATTGTTTTACCAGGTTAAATAAAGCAGAAGATCATAGTGCACAGCACTGTGTGTCCTACGCAGGTGTAAAGATTGCAGCTCAAGGACGGCCCAGGAGTCAGCTTTGGGCTCTGTAGCTTTCCAAAGGTTCTTGCTTCTGGGTCCGATTTGCAATAAAATCCAAACTAGCTTTCACTTCAGGAATTTTCCAGATATATAAGAAGCAGCAGCAACATTTGGATCAGTAATAAAGGCTAGAAGCAATGTCTGCCTGACCTTGCTTGGGAATTCACCCTTACCTAAAGCATCATGATTGAAATGAGTATTCTTTTGCCTAGGTGAGTTTCTGAACACTTACAAGCTGCTGTTTTCACTTATCAGCTGCTTATCAACTGCTGCTTTTGTCTGCAAAACCAGTAAGGGGCTTGCCATGGCACCCTGTCAGGGGAGATGTTTCAGCTGGTGCTGCCCAGCCTTTGCTGTACATCTGCAGGGGCAGGAGTCCCAGCTTTCCACAAAGTGAGGTACTTCTCAAACAGAGAAGACTCAAAGCAAACGAGATTGCATTAAGTGCTTGTAAATAGGTCTCCCCCTGCTCCCTACAGGGTCAGCCCCTCTTCTAGTGCTGGCTTTGGTACAGTGGGTACAGTCCCACGGGCTCCACGTGGTTCTTCCCAGGCAGCAAGGACAAGTCTTTGTCTTTCATTCACCTGTGAGCCTTCGGCTCCAGGTCTACCCAGAGGTCAGCCAGTCATTTTTCATGGTGGAGGCTGGCTTCCTCCCATCTCTCACACTCCCTCCTAATCCCTGCAGCGCTGCGGAAGTCTCTGCCAGCGGAGCAAGCTCTGTTCCTCCCCTTGCTGCGCCGGGGATGGGAAAATGAACCTTCCTCTCCTTTGCTGACCCTTGATGCTCAAAGCGGTACATAGCACACGTTACCTGCAAACACCGTAGTTTTCTTTAATCATGAAACTTTGGCTAGAATAGCACTTCTGATTCTGTATTAGTAATTATTAATTTCTCTGTATGTACTCTGAAGATTGTGTAATTCCAGTTAGAATTTTACACTTTTTAACATTTCTTGATGGTCTTTAATACCAAGTCCTACCCAGCTGCATTTTTCTTGAAAAGTGTTCTCCTTAGCAAATGGCTCACATTTGATTTTGTAGTGCCTGAAAATTCGATCTGAAAGCTTCACTTGATTTCTTTCTTGGCCTTTAAATCGTCTTCCATAGTTTCTGCATTTTGATAGTTTTCCTCTAATTTCTTAGAGTATCTGTATGACTGTCTGAGGAATGTGATTTAGTCAAAGCTGTGCCTAAGTTCACAGCTGAGCAGTGGCTTGAATGAAGCTTTTCTGAGTTCTCGTCTGCGTGAGACAAGACGGTGACGCCCGGCAGGATGAGTGCAGGTTAAAGCAGAGGCAAGCCCTGCGGTGTGAGCTCTGTGGTGTGCGCCGTTGTACAGCTCTGTGTGCCAGGAGCGTCAGAAGCATCCGTAGTTCTGCTTGGTCGTATCCGCTGATTCCAGTTCTTGCACTCGTTGACAGGTCGGATTGGAATAAACACGCACAAAAGGTTTGGTTTCCAAAGCACACAGACTGACTTACAGCCTCTATTGCCTTGGCCCTTCCCACACCTGTGTCAAAATTAGTTGGAGAACTTTGCCTAAATCCTTGGCAGCAGCTGACTTAATTTGTGGTTTACTGCTCCTGACAGTTTATTGGGGAAGCAAAGCGCGCCTTCATCTCCAATAATAAACAGCCCACCCACCGACACTTTGACAAACTTAATGGTTTTTTTATACAAAAATGGACAGACTTAATGTTTCGACTGTAGCGATCATCTGTCCTGATCTCCTTAATGAAATTAGATTAAGTGCACCTGGGAAAATGCTGAGACGGCACATTGCCTTCATCACCTTCCTTAATTTAAAACCAATTTGTGGGGAAAATATCCTCAGAAGCTGAGGGAGGCAGAGAGAAGGGGGAGGGAAGGGGATTTTAAAATCTATCTGGATAGCTACTGGCAGTTTTAATTCCTTTCCCTGCTGGCAATGTGAAATATTAACAGCCTTAAGAACTGTGAGTTTAAAGACTTACTAACCTTTTTGCCTTTCTTAGGGGAAAAAGAAAGAAACCAAAATTTTTGCCATCAAGTTCACATCTAGGGACAAAGTCTGATACGTGCTAGGGCTCAGAGGTGGGGCTGGGCAGGGAAGAGAGATCTGGCTGAAATACGGATGTTTCTTCTTCCAAGAGCTAGACCGCATTTCCCTAGAATGCATCTTAACCGCTAGATGTTGGTGATGCTTTCTGTCTGCTGTTACCTTTATAATGATTTAGTTGTGCAGAAAAATAGTAATTTGCCTACATGGCTGTAAAATCAGCTGCAATATATGAAATATAATGTGACCTGAAAATGATTACACATGTTCCTCAGGCTTATTCTGAAGAGAGCAGGAAACATACCTTTTTAATTAAAAATGAAATGTTGCAAACAATAACCGTATTGTTTTTCCATTAAGGATGATTTCTGTTCTAATACTTTGACTCCACTGATTGAAAACTCGCTAACGGTTAGCTCATGGTCTTCCACCAGTGAGGTGGTTGGAGAGCAGGATAGTCTGAGATAGACTGGAAAGTGTCTTTATAGCAGAGTTTTAAATGTTTACAGCCTTTGTCATTTGGACTGTTACAGCCCAAGCTCAACAGTGCAGTTGATTGGTCCATCTCCTGTCTCAAATTTTGGTGTTGCTGGAAAAGTAGTATTCATGCTAGAGATGGGCAGTTTCGGCTGCCTGGAGATGCTTTTCTTCCTTTGTTTAGAGTCAGTTTGGTTTTTTATGAAAGCTTTCATATCCTAGAGTGTGCAGGGATGTCCGCCTTGTGTCTGCTCACTGCCAGGAACACCCTGAACCCCCACCAAAAACAAAAGTCCCACACAACTCAGTGTGCTCCAGAAATGTCTTGCAGCAGGCTTGGGTTTTGTTACAGCAGTCAGTGCAGTCACTCGTGTTCCTTCAGCTACTGGTGATCACCCCTCGGAACCTCAGGCACGGTAACCTTTGAAGAAAATGTCGTTCAGAATAACCGTGTTGGAAATCTGTGTTGAATTATATTTATTAGTGAAGATGGGCCCTGGTTTTCAAAAGCACTCCTCACCCTAATCGAAGTTAACAGTGTCTGTGGATGCTCAAGGCATCCCAAAACCTGTTCAGCCATCTTCATCCACTTCACGAGTCCTATCACCAGGACTCCTTGTGTAAGCGGGAGTTTGCATGAGTAGCCCAATTGCTGTCAATGAATAATTTAAATGATTTAAGCCTCAGCCATGCTGCTTAGTAATGAGAGAAATCAGCCCCATATGTCCTTGTCCATAAATACTAGAAGATGGGGACAAGTCATTTTTAAATGGGATTCATTTATTTTTAAATGGAATCGTGATAAGTGTTTTAAAGGTAATCAAGCATGTGTAGCTATCCCGAATATTATAAATATAAAAGAAGATTAGCCTAAAATTGAAAGGGATCCCATTCATATATAAACTGAGTTAAGGGTATCATGCGAGGATAAAAGTGCAGAGTAACCCTTGATAACTGACAAAGATTTTGAAGTGTCTGCTCTTTTTATTAATCGCCACAAAGGTGGCTGCAGTGACCAGTCTGTGCTGTATAAGTACATCATCACTTGTCTGTCCTCTGCTCTGCCCATGCTGCTGGCCTCTCCTGCAGCCATCTCCCACTGGTGGTTTTCTCCACAAGACGTGCTGCTTGCAAGGACTAGTCTGTGCTTCTTCCCTGCAAAGCCGACCAAACGTTACACATAGGATGGCGTGTGTCTAGTGGCAGGTTGTGTTTACTGTGAGTGTATCTTCCCATGGGGGAGGTGACCTAGCATTTCATGGTCACTCCTGGAGTATAGATAATCTACAGAATTATTTGTGAGCGTGTTTTATCCAAAATGTTAGCAAATTGAATAAACACCACTATTACTAATTTCCACTGAAGAAACTGAGGCTCAGTGAAAATGTGATTTGCCTGGGGTCCTGCAGTGAACCAGTCAGAAGTACTGTGGGACACAAACTCCTGGGTTTTCTGTTCAGCTCTGTGCTCTAAGCCCTCTCCATGCGAGTCTGGATGGCAGACGGTGCTGTCTTGGCCAAAGCTAACCCTTGGATGTTTGCCTTCTACACCCTGACTCTCTCTGCTGGTGATAGGCAATCCCTGAAAAAATAATTACCTTTAACTGAACTGGACCATATTTTGGTTTTGCTTCGTTAAGAAGTCATAAAGCTTTACCTGTTACATTGAAAGTCTTATTTTTTCTTAGGCCTTGTTGCCTGTTTTCATAACTTCATCAGAGAAGCGTTTTTTAAGGTGGTGAAGTATCAAGACGTTTTTCAGATAGCTGTTTCCTTTGAACACACAGAGATCATTTGTGCAACTGCAACGAGTTAAGAGTTGGTTCTGGTGTGGGAGAGCAAGGTTGGAAGAAGTGACAGCTTCTTGGTGTATATGTCTGTGTTTAGTCAAAACAATCATAGGATCGTTTAGGTTGGAAAAGACATTTAAGATCATCAAGTCCAACTGTTAACCTAGCACTGCCAAGTCCACCACTGAACCGTGTCCCTACCCACCACATCTACACATCTTTTAAACACCTCCAGGGATGGTGACTCATCCGCTTCCCTGGGCAGCCTGTTGAAATGCTTGACAACCTTTCTGATGAAGAAATTTTTCATAATGTTCAATCTAAACCTCCTCCGGTGTAACTTGAGGTCGTTTCCTCTTGTCCTGTTGCTTGTTACTTGGAAGAAGAGACCAACCCCCGCCTGGCTACAACCTCTTCTCAGGCAGTTGTAGAGAGCAATAAGGTCTCTCCTCAGTTTCCTTTTCTCCAGGTTGAACAACCCCAGTTCCCTCAGCCACTCCTCATCAGACTTGTTCTCAAGACCCTTCACCAGCTTCGTTGCCCTTCTCTGGACCTTCTCCAGCGCCTCGATGTCTTTCTTGTAATGAGGAGCCCAAAACTGAACCCAGGATTCGAGGTGCTGCTTCACCAGAGCCAAGTACAGGGGGATGATCTCTGCCCTCGTCCTGCTGGCCACACCATTCCTGAGACAGGCCAGGATGCCGTTGGCCTTCTTGGCCACTTGGGCACACTGCTGGCTCGTGTTTAGCCGGGTGGCCACCCGCACCCCCAGTGCCTTTCCGGCCGGCCATCTCTCCAGCCACTCCTCCCCAAGCCCGTAGTGCTGCCCGGCGTTGTTGAATTTACTTTGTGGCAGGATGCTCGTCTCATACCTGTGCGTGGAAATGGCAACGTAGGCTACAGCTAACTAAATTCATGGGAGTGGAATTACTTCTAGGAGGCAAATCACAGTGAGAAGCAGTTCTGCTACCAGCTGTGGGCAGTTGGTCACCATTGGCCCCGTGAAGGAGACAGTGGCACAGGGAGCAGAAAAACTGCTCTAGGTGAGAAAAAGGCTGATCCCACTTGCACCAAAGCACTTGTACCGTTCCGTGTCCTTACTGAGACATGGGGAAGGGGAGACGCATGCCTGCCAGCTAGATGAGTAGTTATTTTTAGTAGCACTCTGAAGTCAATTAGAACTAAACCAGATCTGTATTGGAAGTTAATTCATATTAAGAATAGCACTGCACTAGCTACCACTTCCATCTGGAAACAGGTGCAAGTCCATCTGCGCTGCTTGCTTTAATGTGGGCCAGTGCGAGAAAAAGGATGGTTTTAACCCATCTTATTAGCTTCAAAATTTCTTATATCCCATCTTCTTAGCAAGTGTGTAACATCAATGGTATTGGAGAGATTTGTCAGTGCTGCCAGTTTGCATTGCTGTGGATGTAAAAGAGGTAGAAGTAAGTACAGGCAATCTTACAGTTTCCAGCTAGAATTCTTAACTGCTCAGCAGGTGAATATGTTCTGTATGATAGCTTTAGTTTCCAACTAGAATTCTTAACTGCTCAGCAGGTGAATATGTTCTGTATAATAGTTGTACTCAAAAACATTTCAAACAGGACTGTAAGCCCGGGTGTTCATTAGACCCATTCTGGATGTTAATTAAAAACTTTCCTCCTCCCTCCCTGCCCTGTCTCCTTTTTGCCTTCCCTCTGCCCTGTGGTTGCTTTTTAAATCACTACTGCTCAGTGCAGATAAACACAAATGCATTGAATGGAGACACAAAAGGTGTGTCTTGTTACTTAAAGCAAAACTCTGCTTTCCTCTGTTCAGCAGAACAAGTAATGCTAAAATCTAACTATGTACCTAAGTCTCTTCTGTGTCAGTTTAAATACATACCGAAGTGCTGTGGGACAGCAGACTAAATGTTCCCCAGTGCTCTGCTAAAAGAAGACCTCAGTTTTGACTTGCTCCTAAACTTAGAAAGCCTGATGGCATTAGGAGCATGGTTGGAGTCTGGGCTGTAGCAACACAAGCACCTACTTCTCGTGGCTCGTTGCTGAAATTCGCTGTTGTGTGACCTTCAGCAGTGGCCATGCTGTAGGCCTCCACCTTAGGCAAAATTCCTGGTTGTTGTGCCTCCTTAAGGAGCAAACATTCTGGGGACAAAATAACTCTGTGGCGAGAATTGGATAATGTAGTTCAAGTCCGTAGCCGAATGCCCCCGATGATATTGCTTAAAACATTATTTTCTCATTACCCTTTGTGAGCTGAGCTTCAGAGCTCTCCATTAAAAATAACAGCAGTGACTTGAATTAATTGGTTAGAAACATTTCTTCTCTCAGCTATGTTCCACAACAAAACCTGGGGAAGCCAAGAAAAACTCTGGCCCAAATTTGGAAGAGGTTTTGTTTAGAGGCCTGAAGCCTCCGCGTCGCTCTGCAGACAAGCACACCCGTACGTGGGGCTGCTGTAACGGCCGTGGCGGCACAGGAAAAGAAGCAAGGCGGGCTGCAGGGCTCAGGAGCAGTTGCTCTCCAGATTCTGATTTATTTGACAGCCTCTGTAATAAAGTAACTATTTGTCTAACTCTTCCTGATTAGTCTGAAGAGGTCTGCCAATCTGAAGAGGATTGACTAGTCAGGAAACCACTGGTATTTTGGCTTTTTTTTTTTTTTCCTTAAGGGTCATGATATTATTTGCAATAATTTCTCCTTTATTAAGTTTGGCATTTCAAAATAATTCACTGCTGCAATGTGAACATTTTCCACATCAACAATAAGTCTATTACGGAGAAATTTACAAAAACAAAATGACTTCATATTGCTTGCAGATGTATTCTGTAAAAATAATTGTTTTTCACTAGATTTTAATGTTTCTAGGCCTTTGTAAACATAATGCCTAAATACTTTTATTCAATAAACGAGACCCATTCAGTAATTGCTTGCACATTTGAAGTCCAGTAAATAAGGAGCAGATTTTGACCAAAATCTGTGTATCATTTAAGCTGCTTAGGTCACAGCCCTAGGGCGGAAAAGAACTGGTGAGAAACTTGTGTTTTCAGAAGTGGAGAACTGTGACTTCAGAAACCAAGACAAATAAGCCCCATTTTTCTTTAATTAGTGGATTCCTGTTTATGGGCCAGCCTTTCTTTATTCTTGGTTCAGTAAGGCTGGAAATTCAAAGGAGGCTGGAGACGTTAAGCATTCTGTTCTCTGGACTTTCTTTATGGTCTGAGGATACCAAAGTGCTTCGGGCTTCATTGGAAATCCTGTCACACAAACTCGTGTTTTTTTCCTTGAATGCATTGTTTTCAGGTTGGAAACACCATTGTACACAGATCGAGAAAACGCACACACGCTTGTGGAGGGGAAATTGTGGCTGATGTCACTAAGTGGGTGTCTTGGGTTTGTGTGTATTAGGTTTAGTATGTACCGATTTTTAAAAGCCAGCAGTACAGGAGACCTCGTTGAAGCCAGGAGAACCACTCCAGTAAGCATCTTGTGGTCTTAAGCTTGGGCAAAATGTCAACTTAAAACAAAACAAAAAAGGCAATGCATGAATGATTGGATCTTGCTTGTCGTGCAAGAAAAATAACTTACAAAGCAAAGTCGAATGCAGAAATAAAATTGAAATAAAAACAAAAAACAAACAAATACCACATGCATTGTAATGCCTGTGTGAGACATGGTTGGTGGAGTCCTTAAATCAACCAGCTTACAGGCTGCATTGATGAGCTCTCATCGTGCCTTATGAAAGCTAATACCGAGTGAAGTATTCTCTATGGTTATTTGTTTTCCTCTACAGATATTTTGCAAGGCACGGAGACCTTTTAATGGAATCAAGGAGGGCAAAATATCTCAGACAAAGTAGTTTAAAAGATAATGTGTAGTTTTTCCTTGGACTTTGTTACTTTCTGCCCTCCAGACACTGTATTCTTATGGGTGAAACTCTGGCCTGTTCGGAGGCAGTACTAAAACTCTCTTTAATTTGAATACGACCAAGATTTCAACTAGTATCAGCAAGAATACACCTCACTTCCCCTTAGGCCAATATGATCTTTTAACATAGAAGTATTGGTAGACGGTGGCAAAGGAGCTTTTTTGTTTGTTAAAGGAGGTGGGTGCAGGCACTGAGGGGTCGTCTCTCACAGCAGTGGCAGTGTGGGAGACACAGCAGGTCACACTGACCTCCTTCCAGGTGACAAGTCATAAAAAGCAAACCCCTCGATAAAAAAATTACTCTCTATATCTCAGTATTTAATTTTTTTGCTCGTATGTATGACAGTGTGCTTCCCTGCCATCCCAGGTCATCCCCAGCCAGCTTGCTCCATGTCTAATTCCTGCTCCTTTCCCCCCTCCTATCCAAAGAACAGCAACCCTAAAACCCCATAAAGCTTTGCAGCTGTTTTCACACATAATTAAATCGTCCTAGGTAATCCTTGCCCGGTGGCCTTTCGTGGAGTGGTGGGGGAATAGCATTGAAGCCACCGCCGTGATTCGATTCCTGGCAAAAGATCAGCTGCTCCACGAAGGCAGCTGTGATGTTTCCAGGACTCGGTGAGGCTTTGCACAGGGAAGAGCCATTCCTCATTTCTCGTAGCAGCTGCCTCTGGCTGCACAGGGTTGAAGGACACACAGCAGGGAGAGCAGCTTTGGACTCGTACCTGGCTGCTGCCTGTGGCCTGGCTGGTGGCTGGTTTGTAGCAGCCCGGGGCGCCGCCCAGCATGGTGGCTGTTTTGTACCAGCCAGTGGCACCGCCAAGCACAGAGGAGATAGTAGCTTCTGCTTCAGTAGAAACTACCTGGGATGGAATTTCTCTTGGGTGGAGGTTTATACACAACTTTGACCTGGGCAAAGGCTGGAAAAGAGACATTAAGACACAGGAAGGCGAAAGGTGTGAAATTACACAAGTAGAAATAATCCCAAGCCAAAAGGCATAATCTTATTTGTGTCAGAAGAAATGAGCGTAAAACCAGGCAGACTTGGTCAGAAGCATGACAGAAACCCTGTGTAAGTTACATAAGCGCTGTAGTATTTCCTCTACCTGTAGCAGATCAAAAGCTTTAGCTAATGAAACAAGCTTCTTACATTTTGCACAGCTTTGTGTTTTGCATAGGGAATTGTGTCTATTTGAAGTGACCCTTGCCTTGGATACCTGGTTCTCACGACAGCACAATTTCCTGTCTTAAAAGCTTCACTGGGGTATTAAGCAGCAGCGAATACTGGATTGCTTGTATTACACTGGAATGGCCCAAAGTATTTCAGAAAACACAGGCTGACAAAGTGCCTATCCCTCAAAATTTTGACTCTTGCACAAATTTTATGGGCTGTATCACGTAACAGTGCCAAAAAAATAAGAAAAGCCGATTGTTTTGATAAGAAATGTTGCCTGTGAACCCTTGCCAGATGAATCTCTAGATATGCTACTGTGATCCTTTGCATTTAGAAACTCCCTTACTGGCTTTGGTTTCATTTATCATTTTCACATGGCTACAGATGTGCCTCTCGTACACCGGCATGCCTTCCTCTCCTGTGCCCTAGCTTTGGGGTCTCGCTTTATCAGGCACTTTGCGTCAAAGCATAGTGTGAAAAGCATTCAAGAGAAGGAAATAAAGGGTGTTCAGATGTGACCCTTGAGCATTAAGAACTGCAAGTTTCTTCAGGAGTCTGCAGGGGCTGTAGCATTTTTCAGAGCAGGAGAGAGCTGGAAAGTATTCCTTACTCCAAGAAAGTCAGGAAAATCAGTGGCCATGCCAACAAACTGGGGCATACCAAAGCCTCTCTTTTCCCACTGAATAATCTCTCCAGGGAATTTTATATGCTGAGTATTACCATGATATATGTTCTTTATTGTGTCTCTCAGTACACACCACCACTTCCATTCACTTCTTATCTAATCTCTGTCATCAGAGGTCAATGGATACAGGCCAAGCTCCTCCCTCGGCATATTTCCAAGCAAAAGCCCTGCACTCCTTGAAAGAGCCTGTTTCATATGGAGCAGAAACTGGGATTTGCCCCACACATTGGCTAGAAATCCAGATTCATCAAAGAGCTTGGTCCAGCCAAGGTCCATATCCACACTAGGCTATGGACTTCACAGAAAGGCTGTGCCTGCTCCAGGGAGCTCATGTTCCAGAGAAAAAGCAAGAGAGAAGACGAGTGTGCTCTAAAGAGGTCCTGTAAGCCAACATGGTAAGCACTGGCCTTGTCATACCTGAGAAGCCTAACAGTCATCAATAGCATTGCCATAAAGGACAGTTTTGGGGAGGATAGTGAGGCCACTCTGTAGCTGTTAATGGGGAGCTGCTCCCCGGTGTGAGGGAAGGGCTGGAAGAGAGCACAGTCCAAGCGGTGAGTGCGGGAGACTGGTCTCGACATGTTCTCTTTTGCGGTTGGGCATGTAATTGCTCTCCACACAACTGGAAAATGATGAGAGAAGGAGAGATGCAAAGGAGATGCAGAGTTTTGTGCGGCAGCCGTGTTTTGTAATAACCTCTGTTATTAGAGGAACAGAGGTTTGCATGGTGAGAAAAACACTGGGCTTGATAGGCTGTCCTCTAGGCTGACTAGACATAAATGCATGGAGTAAGGTCACTTCAGAGTAATTGGATTACCTAATAAATAGCTGGATGTGGGTCTGTTACAGACAGGGAAGGCTTGCAGAGCACTCCCACTTCTTTAATTGCTGCTTTAGCTTGCTGGTAGGAGGGGGCAGGTGTTGGGAAGTGACAATTACAATAGCAGGTTCAGAGGTATTGCTCATGAATCAGTGTTTCAGGGCATCCTCTGCTCCAGTCTGTGTCACGCAGTGAAGGTTTTTATGAGTATTTTGTTTGTTCTATACTTTATTCCCAGCGTTCTTCAGAAGCTGCCAAGGCAAGGTAAAAGATGCCTGTCTCTCAGTGTGTTGCTACAAGTCTGAAGTTCAGGGTTATTTTCTAAAGGCGTGATGAGTATGGAAAGTCTTGTCCGATCTCAGCACAATTTTTTTTCCTTGAAACAGCATTTGTCTCTGTCATGTGCAGCTGACTTTATTCTCTGCTAGAAGCTTCTCGCTGACGAGCTTTACTGTCATCCTGGATACACAGATTATCCTTGTTTATTCTGGGGGATCTTGAGAGGCACGTTCTCTTCATTCTTCTCAAAGGCACAAAACACAGAGTTCTTTCCCACCTTCCTGTAAACCGGACAGGAAGGAAAGCCAGATGTTAAGGTTGTCTCACGATTTATACCATGAGGCTCTGCTTTTACGTGCTTACAATCTGGCCAGGCTTCATCTCTACAATTTCTTTGTAGAGAATCTTCTTCAGTCTAAGTTATTTGGGTGAGTTTCAGCTGAAACACTTCAGCACAGGGTGCTCTTCCACTTACTTCTGCTTGCTGCCAGCAGAGTTTGGGAGCAGAGAAGATGGTAGGTGGC
Organism: Apaloderma vittatum; assembly: GCF_000703405.1. Taxonomy (NCBI): domain Eukaryota; kingdom Metazoa; phylum Chordata; class Aves; order Trogoniformes; family Trogonidae; genus Apaloderma; species Apaloderma vittatum. Next base: position 318,787 of record NW_009699872.1, read on the forward strand.
AAAAGCACGTCCCGTTCAGGCTCAGCTCTGCCCGCTGGCACCCGGCGGCGCAGAGGAGGATGCCACCGGGCAGAGGTGTGGGCCTGGTGTGGCCATGGGGGAACCTGAGCCTGGGGTGGGATTGCTGAGGAAACGGCAGAGACGGATTCTGAAAACAAAAAGAGTTTTACTACATGACTAAATCATGCATGCAAAGGAAGTTGCATAGGCAGTGCTAAGTACTTTTTCCTAAATTCTTCCTAAATACTTTGCGTCTTCAAGCATTTATTTTTATTGATGCCTGGTTGTGTGGCACTTGAAATGGGTGAGACGATATAAAAAGCAGTGTTAAATTTTGTGTGAGCCAAAGAGCCATCCTAAAGTGAGAAGAAAGAAAGTGTTTATCAAATGCTTGTGTATGTTTCAGGGAGCAAACAGATGTTCTCTATGTGAAACTTGGAGAGAAGCACAGTTTAGCACAGCCTTCTCTTGCCTTTTGCTGCTGCTTTGAGGGATGTATCAGCCTTTCAGAGATCAGGTTCTGCAGGTTGTACAAACCATTGTTTTTTCTTAACATGATTTGCCAAGCTTGTCCCTGGTTGTAAAACTTTATTTCCTGTAATTTAAACAAATGATGCATTTCAGAAGTGACTCAATTCCTTAAAATAAAGATGTATTTCTGCTACCTGACTAAACGGAAGCCTGTCTGTACTACTTTTCCCAAAGCCTACCACATGGCCTGTATGCTGCATTCAGTTCCTCTCTCAACTTTTTTTTTTAATAATTCTGCATTCTCTTTCAAGCACAACTTGAATCTGAAGAAGGTGTTTGGGTAGGTTTTCAAACCACCGATATTTGAGTGGATTGGAAAAATGGAAGCTTTTTTTTCTAGGGTTGATGCTTCTTTTCAGAAGAGTGGCAGTGTGTTTGAGATGATCTCTGGCTTTGTGTCTGTACCAGGGTACTGAGAAAAATTAGTGTAAGTCAGCTAAAATGGTAAAGCCAAAAGCCAAGTGAAAGCATATCCACATGGAGGTGGCCTGTGGAGCAGGAGTGGCATTTCGTTGCTGAACTGGACTGTCAGGATCTGAAGTTGTTTAGTGTCATAGAACCATTTTAACTCGCCTGTCTTGTCTATGAACCTCTACTTGCCTTCTCTTTTCTTTACTCTTTCTGCATTTTGAATATCATAATACTAGTCTGAAGCTTGGCAAGCCCTGACTGTTGCCTCGGGTTAATGTTCATTCTTCGATCTAACCTGTTGAACTGGCTGTCTGATGACCCATTAAGCAATTGTTTTTAATTATCAAGCTAACTACTAGTTTGCAATGGAAGGATTAAAAAACCCCAAACCACCAACAAAACAAAATGTTGCATTCAGTTTCTGGGAAGTGTAGGTTAAATTATTTAGAACGCTACTCGTAAACTTCTGGAGGATGTTTATTAAAAGCTACGAAGTTTTATAACCGGCACCCTCCTTGTCTGGTACTGTAGTGTCTTTGGTGAGCAGGGAGAAAGAAGACGATGTTTGCTTCTATGTGAAAAATCCCAAGTTGGGCAAATTATTGGCTGGAACAGAGAGTTCGTCAGATACTTGTGGTCAGCCAGAGAGATCTGCGCAGGCCTCAGACACCTGCATAAGAAGAGTTGCAAAACCTGTTGTTGGAATGAATGACATGCAGGGACTCTACCAAAACTCTCCTTAGATTTCAGCATAAGTGAAAACAAATGTTCTGCTGTAAATATCCCCCAGGTGAATACGTTTATTCTCTTCACAGCTTTGAAACAGGCTTCAGGCTAGAGAGGCTCCCTGGAGAGGGAATTTAGCGCTCTGAGCCAAAGGTCAGGGTCAGGTCACTCTGCTCCATTTGAAATTTGGCACCTAGGTACATATGGCAACTGCATCATCCCAGGGGCTAATTTGCCAAATCAGATTGCATCCTCTTTCATTGCTGTGTGCCAAGCTCTTATGTCAGTGTTCTCCCTGCAAAGCTGAATGCTGAACATCCAAGACCTGTTTCTAATACCAGTCACTTTCAGCAGCTGAGCTCTCCTGGAAGAAAACCAGAGCACACCTACCTGATAATAAGAACAACATTTACATAGTGCTTTTGATTTCAAAACTGTATTAAGCATCAAAGGCAAAGTTGTGCTTGACCCTTGGAGGCATTTACAAGGAACTCTCTTCCTTGCTAATACACAAGCGCAGTGGGATGAGTGGATGGAAATTGTAGCCTCTGCGGAAGCTAGTGCGGACCCTGACTTGCAGCCTCTCCGGGGAAGCCAGCACCTCTCAGGAGTTCCCCAAGAGCTTACAATCAAAGCACAGATGCACGAGAGAAGGAAGCAGAGACACGGGAGAAGGTAAATGGTACGAAAAGAGGTATCCAAGTATGCTTGTTTAGCTGAGTGCAGAATCCAAGATGCTCTCAGCGTTATCACACTTGAGTCAGTCAAGTTATTACAAAGCCCCTCGTGGGATGCCGTGGTTATCTTTATGCTACAGGTTCTAGCAGCTTAATTAGGTTGGTCTGGGGTAGGTGGAGATCGGCAAAACCCCTTGCCGCACATACAGTTAAGGTGAGAAACTGATTTTCCCCAGTACGGCTTTGCTTTGATAGGTTTTATTACTGGGATGAGTTGCATGCAGAGTTTTGCTGATACTGGTATTGATACACGTATGTTAACGGCTTCTGAACGTTGATGTTCTTTGATGTCCTTTCTTAAAGATGGAAAAAATGAGGCATGGAAATTAAATGATGAAAGAACTGCAGCGAGTTTCTGCCAGTGATTGTACTGAGATTTTGGATGTTTTTATTCCTGCTTCTGTACCCAAGCAGCTATAAAAGGCATCTCTGTTGTGTCAGTCATCTGGATGCACTCGCTTTTGCAAGGGCTGGGGCAGGGAGGCCGCAGGGGAGGGCAGAGGAAGTGCTGAGGTAGAGAGGGAAACTTTGGAGAGCCCAGAAGGTGCTGGAGGCTTCAGCTTGCTTCAATTAGTGGGAGTCAGTGTGTACCTCCTTCCCTCACAGCCTAGCTTTGATCTTTCTTAAAGGTGTAATGCTAGAAACAGATTTAATCACGATACAAAATACCTGGGAAATACAGTCTGTAGCTTTTATGATTTCTTCTCCAAAAAGGACCTTGGAGATTTTAGCTTTTCTTCTAGCCTTGAAGATAGATATGTTCATATAACCCTGCTGGTTTATCATTTGTGTCAGTAATGCGCTTGCTGCCAAGATCTGGCATTTCCTGATACAAAATCCGTGCCTAAAAATTGCTAGTTCTGAGGGGGTTTCAATTATGACGATTGTTTTCTCTGCAGACACCGGGTGCTAATGGTGGTCCTGGACAGTGTGTTCCCCGTCAGATCATGGTGCGCGCACCCTTTGCCCTCCGTTTGTGCGGAGCAGTCAGTTGGCCTGATCTGTGGTGCTTTCACTCTGCCTGTGCTCTTTTTTCCTCCCTTTTTTTCTCATTTTTTAACATGACAAAAGGTTCATGTGTGTAACCTCTAGAGGAATTCCTGTTGGTCTCTGTTCCCCTTGCCAAGAGGATGGGGATGTTCCTGAGTAATGAAGTCTGGGAGCAGGGTGGGACTCTAGCCCAGAAGGTTGTGTTTATCTGCTACGGCATCCTCACCGCAGCCATGCAGTTAGGAGGAAAGATAATCTTGTGTTTCGAGTGACTGCAGCCTCCTCCCAGCAGATAGAAGTACCTCTCAGAAGAGTAGCCAACTGAATACCCACTGGTATTATGCTGTGTTCAAGAGTCACTAAAGGATTTTTAGCCCATCAAGCTACTGAGAGCAAATGTGGGCCGTGTTTTACCCTAATTCAGTAAAACAAAACCCAAGCCAAAATGTTTTGTAAAAATTGGTCTTTGATCTTTCCTAATGCGCAGCCTGTGTTAGTGGTCACAGCTGTCCAATTCTCTCAGCCTGTTTCTGTTCTCCCTGATGCCATTTTTACATCGGAGCAATTTCAGTGACGTCAGTGGAGTGGTTCCAGATTTATACCAGCAGTTTGGCAACCCCTTATGTTTAAAAATCATGACTTAGGCTCCAGATAATAATATAATTCTTCTCAAAAATCATTATTCCGAGCAGCACATTGAATTAGGGATGTGGGTTTTGATCTGCTTTTTAATGTTTCTGCTGACTGGTGCTTTTCAGGGTTTTTTATGTATCTGTGAGATCTGGAAGATTAGTTTGTAGTTACCAGTGAAAGCCGTGACTCCTGCTCAGGCACAGGACTCTTTTAAAACTTTTAAATCTTGGAACCTAGAACTTCTCTAGCAGCACTTTCATCAGATATTCTCCTTGCTGCCTTTCTGGGCAGTACTTGGAGGGAAAGTCTCTTTTCTGGCCCAGGCTCTGAGCACCTATACATATATAAAAGGTGATAATTATCAACACAATCAATAACCATAGTTTTAATCAGATTAATCATCACTATAAGAGTCGTCAATATTTCACCTTAAAATCCTGAACGTTGTCAGCATTGCATCTCAGTGAGGACAGAGCGACATTGGTTCACCTCTTAATCATTGACTTATTTTTACCGAGTCTACAGGCAGAGCACAGAACTTCCTACCAAGAAGGCCAAGTGCTCAAGCTCACAGTGAGCTAATATTTTGTACTGGTGGCTGGATTAGTTAAACTGCTCCCCAGGAAAGTCCGTGTACGTACTCCAAACCATCCCTCCCCCCGGCACAAGGAGAACCCCAGCCAGCTACTCCAGCGATTACGGTTTTGTCTTTCTGTTGCCATGCCTGTGCCTTTTATCATTTATTTGGAAAGTTAATGAAAACAAGCTTAGCACAAGGAAAAGCACCCAGCAGAGCAGCCATCAATGCTGCATAAGTTTCTTCTTGCCTGCTTATAATTAATGCCTCTTCCAGCAGAGAGAGACTTCATGCGGCAAAGCCAGCCAGCATATGCATCAGGCTGCTGGAACGGTGATTATTGATAATGGCTGGGAGAGAAGGCTGCCTTGGGTGGAGAGAAGCCAGCAAGTCTTACCTTGTGTCAGGGAAAGTGTGAAAGCTATCTTTTTCTGAAAATAAGTTCAAAAGATGAGTGTTTCCACTTCACCTTTCTCTGCCACATCCACACCGGCAGCTCTGAGCGGTGCCAGCTATGCTCTA
>NW_009699872.1:323944-329529 GCF_000703405.1 Apaloderma vittatum
GAAAGATTTCTGTTGTCTTAGAAGTCCAATCTGGCATGTTTGTGCACAAAGGCCACCTGTGTTGCTTAAAACCAGTGAGCAAATGTATTTTGGAAATGAAAGATGAACTGAGTACAGGGTTTCTGCTCGGTGTAAAGCATGGTCTGTGTGATCGGGAGTTAAATATGCATTGAGCTTAATGAGGAAAGCTGTAAGCACCGCAGAGGAGTGATGGATGGTGATCTCCACTGAGGTGGTCGTGCAGATCTCTTGAAGTAAACGTGCTACGATTCATACTGGATCATGGCACCAGACTCCACGCAGACTCCTGCAGGTTTTGGCCCTGGGCTTTGGAGACCCTGGCCCACACAGAAGTGCCTTCAGCCAAGCTCATATCAGGGTTTTTCTGCTGTGGGATTTTAGAATTTCTCTGTAGATGGTGAGTTAATGACCCAGCAAATTAATTGCTTCGTGAGGCTGCATTAATAATAGATGTTCTCATACCCCATTTCATATTATATACAAACTCCCCACTCAGCAGCTGCAACTGAAATGGGCAAAAATTACAAAATTGCACACATTCCCTTACTGAACATGCTGCTCCCACGTTATGGAACCAGTAGTCAGTTGCTATTTTTGGTGCTGTACTGAGGACAGAAATCGTATCAACAGCAACTGAAGTTGCTGGAAAACTTGTTTCCCAATTGTTGAGAACACTAGTTGGTGATGATGAAGCCAAGGGGTAATGAGAGGTCACGTTTTCAGATTAGGGGCTATGCTTTTCTCACAGAAAGCCACATTTTAGTTGATACCTACCTGGTGTCTGGAGCAAAGAGCATTAGAAGCTCTGACTTAAATCCATATCAGCAAGAGGAGAACACGTGTGAGTGGCCTTATCTACAGAATATTGCTGGTTGTGTGACTTTGTTTTCTCCACACACATTTCTCATTCTTGCAGCTCTACCTTTGGGACTCCTGATAACAAATCACTGTGTCAGTTAATTGTCTGGGCCTTTTTCCTTTTCACAGATTATTAAATGAGGTGATTAAAACATTAAGCAGGATACCACTGATTGGCCTCCTAAGCTACTGCACTGCTGGGAGAGATACCTAGACATACAGATACATCTGTTTTCAAGAAAAAATAAATAAATGTCTAGGAGGAGTTAGGTTTCATAGCAGTGTTTAACCTGGTGTGAGGCTCAGTGGCAACCGAGGCTGATGGAACCTGGTGATGCTCTGGTCCCTCCATCTCAGCCACGCGTTCCCCCTGGCACCATCACTCCGTGTTAGTGCAGTCAGCTGGTCCAGTAAAATCATCTCGATGAAAAACTGGGGGTTTGGGGTGCTTTTGTATGGCTTCTCCTCAGCTGGGTGAGCTCTGGATTTCTGTGCTGTTTCATAATACTAGTGCTGGCACTGAGGAGGAGGTAGGAACGTGCACCCAGGGAGCCCACACTGCTTTCAGCTCCTCTGGCAGAGCACCTAGGTATCAAAGATGGAGGAAGTTTATTTCTAATCAACCAGTCTTACATTTCAATCAAAGAGTTTAAATTTATACACATAAATAATTCATGCACTTATTATGCTACATATTCAGAATGCAGAATGCACATTAACTTGTCCTTGTCCCACACTTGCTAGTGTGATCATCCCTGTTTTATTAGGGGAAAATGATACCAAAGGTGAGATCCTGGTGCATTAAAATTGACACTAAAATTCTTACAGCCCCCAGTGCAATTAGATTTTCACTGAGATCATTGGACATCACTCTTAAAGTAGTAGTGGCATTCTTTCTAGCTCCAGTGCAATGATTGTGTCATGGAAAGAATATTAAGGTAGTTATGTAGCAGAAATGAGTGATTGTGGCATTGCCTCAGTGCTCCCAGGAATTAATAACCCCGCTGGGGTTTGAGTGCAGCATACCTGCAATGCCGTTCTCAGTCCACAGGGCAATGCCACCTCTCATCTGAGAAACAGAGATCAGCATGATTGCTAATGCCTGATGCTAACAAATACATCTTTGCCACTTGCAGAAGGACGCAATTTAATAATTGTGTTCAATTGAAAAAAAAAATAAATCTTATGTAGTTCCTGAAGGGATATTTTATACAATATACATGAGTAAGGCTTTGGCTTGGGGGAAGGTGTTGTACCTTTCCAGTTGCTGCTCTGATTCATTTTCTTTGTTTGATTTTTATCTTGGCAATGTCTTGTCTTGTTATTTTGCAGTTTGAGGAATTTCCATTTCCTTTTGATTGATGATATAATTTAACATTATATGTAAAAATTGTATTGCAGCAAGTGGCACCTGAAATGTCTAAAGCAGACTCAAAATCTCTATGAATAATGGACAAATCTTTCAAGTCTTATAGAGTAACCATGGCTGATCCATCTTCCTCTGCTATGAAGCTCCCTGGTTGTATGGCAGGGACTTCTCATGCTTCAGCCTCCACTTTGTTAGCAATCCGCTCGCAACACGCACCACAAACCACTTCTCCTGCCTCCTTAAAAATAGCTGCCCGGGAGAGGGCATGGACCTGACACAATGTCCAGGCGTTCCTGGCCGAGCTGGAGCTGGCAGCCCTGCCCGACGCTGGGACTGTCTGGCACTTCCCTTGCAGGGCTGCTGTCAATTGCTTGTAGCTTTGCCAAACGTCAGCTGTTGCAGCTGAAATTTTCCATGTCGTGTGTCTGCCCGTAGCCGATTTCCTTTTCTTTGAAAGTTCAAATAAAAAGATTTGGCTCCCTAAGAAAACAAGGTGGGAGAGGGGGAAATAAATTGGTTTGGTCACGTTGTAAGCACTTGCAAGTAACTTGCTGAGAAACTTCCACATTTCCGTACCGTGGAGCAAGGATGTAAAATTTGGCAGAGTCCTAGCCTCACGTAAGACAGGCAGGCGCCTTTTGCGATCTCTACAAAAGTTACATCAGATCCAGCCAGGTCGGAATACTCCTAGAAGTATCAGTTTGCACATTCGAAGGGCTTCAGAAAAAAACCTAAGACCTCACGGCTGCAGAGGTAGGCTTTTGAAAGGAAAATACTATTTCCTAAGTAGTTTGGTGGATATTCTGTAAGAGGAATTTCCCAAAAGACAGTCCCATGAAGACGTGTCTTCCATCAGGAAGAAACTAATGCTCAGAATTGCTTAGCAGTCAAGATCGCAAGAAACCCCAAGTGTACTTAAAGGGCACCTGATAAGATCAGTGAAAAAATACCCATTGCCCCGCTTGTCTCCGAACGTCATGTAAACCTGTCTGCACTTGCCTTTCACACTTTTAATTGAAAACATTGAGGGGTGGAGGGAGTGTCTGAGCAGATTAGCTAATTGATTGATTGATTATTTACAAGGAATCAAAATTAGAGGGACAATGATGTCTTCTGAGAGAGGCGTCAAGGCAGATGGTATGATTATGAGGTTATCCATATGCACAGTTTGACCTGCGCAACACCACCGCATCCATTTCTACGCAAATCGTGCATCAGGGGTTTTTCTAACACATTTTAAGAGAATTTATTGTGCCCTTCTCAAAACCACAAAAGCAAAGCCGTAGTGCATTAAGAATGAAATATTTAACTCTGGCAGCAGGCGCTTGTCTACATCCTGGATGCCAGCAGAGGTTTCAGTGCAGCATGACCGTGGTTTTGCTGAATGTACTGGGGCCAGATCCCTCTCCTGCTCATTTCTGGGCCAGAGACAGGCACATGAAGAATGTGTGTTAATGTGCACCATATTCTCAGCCATCTGTTGACCCCATCTGACTTGCTCTTGCCTGTGCCTGTGGGGCTGCTCTCTGGGGAGAGCCAGCAGAGGTCGGGAGGGCACCCAAGCCTTGTTATAAGCTGCCAAGTGGCAGTACTATCTATAAGATTTTCTTCCTCTGCTTCTGTTCCAAATCTGCCTTATTCAGAGTGGTGGGCAAGTATGTTGACATAATTAGTTTACCCTGAAAAAGTCAACCGCCACCCCCAACAGTCAGCAATCCCATCCCAGCTGGAGCAGACCCATCGAAGGGAGGGACCTGCAAGTTCATTCTGGTTGTGTTGGTTGCTGACAGCCTTGTAAGCCCATGGGGGTGGGTTGGCCAGAAGTGACTTCTTGCAATGAATGGTGTGATTTATGCCAAGGGTTACAAGTCTGCCTCTTATTTTTTCTGTTTTGTTTTGGTTTTTTCTGGTTTTTAATATTCATTTATTTAAGTCCTGCAAGTATGATTACCAGTATTTTTGTATGGGGATGGGTAGCTTACCTTTCGGATATTTTGAATTTTAAGCACCTTTCTTAGTAGCGAAGGCAAGTTCTCAAATGCTTCCCCTGGTAATACTCACTCTTGGATGACTGTTTCAATCTTGGTGAGCGAAGAAGAAGGTTCAAGCGCAGAATCTGGCCTCCTCTTCAGATTGCCTTGATTTCTTATCTCTGGAGTAGAATTATTTTGCACAGATCTTGCTGTTTCATGTTTCCCTTTGCTTTCACGGTCCTGTTTCCATTAATGCCATCCTGGGGACACATGGGCCTGGCGTAACACGTCATCACAATGTTTGAGAGTGGTTTTGAGAGTCTCTTCTGCACGTATAAAAAACTGTGTCAATACACAGTCAGGCTTTTTAAAGTGGTGTTTATAGCACCATAATGAGTCTGTATCTAGGTCTTGAATCAGAACAGGGTGTGGGCCCTTTACAATGCGAATACAATAACATGTATTAAGTAACATTAAGAAGTTACTGCCAGTACACAGTAGCCAATTTTTCAATGTTAATACCTGAGAACAACAAATAGTGAGCGAGGCTGGCCGAGCTGGTGGCCTCGGGCCAGCTTTTCCCAAAGCAGGTCTCAGAAGTCAGCCTGGCTCAAGCTGGGCTTGGGGCGAGGTGGGGCTGAGCCTTTGCAGCAACCGGCACCATTTCCTCCCCCTCTCAAAGCCGGAGCCGAGGCTGGGCTGGCTCTGCACAGCACCCAGGGGAGCCTGACCCGCTTCCTCGGGCTGCCCTTGGGTGGCCAGAGTTTAGAGCCCCTGATGTGAAAGTGTTGATCTAGATCCCCAGGAAATCCTGTCAAGCAACAAGAGGAGTGCCTGGGGCAGGGCAGGGGGGGAAAAATCTGTCTGCTCTGAGCTGTGGCCCTCTCATTTGCATTCAACATATGTCCTCTTCGTTTGCATGTCAAAATAACCCTGCCCCAATTGCCTCAAGCGAGGAGATTAGATCTGGGGAGGAGGCTTACAGCAGGACAACTTTTAGCACAACAAGGAAATTCTAAAGGAGGAGAGATAATTAAAAACAAGAGATGAAAGCTAGCTCAGTCAGCTTGCTTGGCATAGCCAAGTATCTCCCAATAATTCAAGAAACCTTCTCAGTACCCAGAACTGTCCATCATCCACCCTGTTTTCCCCTGCCAGCACGATTTGGCATTTTAAAATTAAAATTGTTGTGCTTGTCCTGCTGACTCATATGTTGTGCATCTCTCTTCTGTCCAGATTCGGGATGAAATCTTGGCCCTGTGCTATAAGCCTGTGTTATGCAGGAGGTCAGAGCAGTTAATCAAAATGGATCATTCTAGCTTTATAGCATAAAAGTCAGTTCAGTCATTGGCACAATTCCTGCT